>NC_056741.1:531463581-531721081 GCF_019279795.1 Protopterus annectens
TGTCAGGGCCACTGCTTGACCTGCAGACCACGTACCTTTTGCCCTCTCTCCCTCTAGTGTAGCTTTGCCAGCCACTGTGAAATAAGGGTGAGATATCTGGGGCTGTTCCAGCCCCTGGTATACAGGTATAGGAAAACCAAATCCTGTAGGTGCAGGACTAGTCTGGTGTAAGGGATCCCTTGCCAGACATAATGCTCTGTTCTGAGATATTTTGTGCAGTAATGAAATTTACAGTAAAAAGAAACTGACACTTCATACAGCTAATGATCACATCATAGCAGTTTATAAGGTTGATGTGGTTGCCTTGGCTGAGTGATCAGTAGATAGCTAGTTCTAGTGGTTTTGTTCCCTTACATGGCTGTAGTGCTAGTTTGGCTAGAATTTTTTCTGTTTTAGTGAATGTTGAAGAATCTGATGAGACATTGGTGATTTCCTAGTTGACACCAATTCCATTCAGTCTAATTCTTCAAAAGGTGAACCCGAGCTTAAGTCCAAACAGATGTTTACTTCTCTCAGATTGTTAGATTTAGTGATTTTTTTTTTTTGCTTGGGAGCAAATGAGAACTGCCCCATAGTTGGGCAGTATATATGACCTTATAAAGGACAAGATGCCCAATTCTATGGCTATCCCACCTCTCTTACAGGCCTTGGAAGATATTTATAAGGCTGCCTCCAGGACACCAGTATCTATTCCAGCAGTCCTTAAAAAGGCTCAGAAAAAAATCTAGGGTCTCCTTGGATATGACAGGTCCCTCTTCTCATTTGACTGCTGACCTAACTGTGGTCTCCTGTGCTGCCTGCTCAAATAAAATGTCCTTGGCTTCATCTAATCCAGTGCCCCCTGATAAAGAGGGAGCAGTGGTGAGATATTCAAGGCAAAAGGATGTCTATTTCTGGTAATCTACCCTTTAGAATGTTAAATTATCAAGGCTACACATGGAAATGTACTTTACAGTGAGAGTACAGTTTGGATGATTTTGCTGCATACTTACCTACACAGTAGAAGTCTTAACATGAATGAAATTGTTTCTAATTTGACTCATGTTTCGAAACATACATTGAGAGGTGTACGTTCATGTGCAGGTATTCTCAAGAAATGCTGCTACTTCTGTTGTATTAAGATGAAAAAGGATCAATTTCTTGCAAAGGGATGACTATGCTGAGTCACAGAACACCCATACCCCACACCCTGCCCTTCTTCCCCCTCAGACTGTCTCTCTCTCATCCCTGCAGCCTAGTTGCAAATAGTCTCAGACAAATGGGTTCTGAGAATAATTTGGAGCAGATGTACTTAGCAGCGGATAGAAAATCCTTCTTTCAGAGGAAATCCCCCACTTCCACCAGACCAGACATAGCATTTTCATCCTGTTCTCCAGCACATAGAAGAAGCAGGGGCACACGTCTGATGCCTGGAAGACACCTAGGCAAATCATTTTACAGTAGAATCTTTTAGCACCAAAAAAGGAGCACTTTTTCAGGGAGTCAGGAATATTTCACCTGAGTGAGGGATCTCCTACACAGACTGGGATTCCTGGAAATTGTACAAATGATCTTTTGTCTGCTCAGAGGATTGTTTTCCTGGGATGTTCATCATTCACACTGCCTCAGTGGCATATGGGTTCTCTGGCTATACAAACCCGACACTGGCAACTTTCCAAAGCCCAAAATTCCTTCCCCTATCTCTGTGATAGGGTATTGGCTAAGCGTCTCCCATCATGGGAAGCTTAACTCATGTCACATAGTCAGTTATTCAGTCTTTATTGCCAGCTGAAGGACTCACCATTGAATCTGCTCATCCGCTTGCACTGGTGGATTATAGCTTCCAGAGACTCAAATAAGATCTCTCTGGGAACTTCCCTTCCTCTTTTTTATGAAATATTTTTTTTTCTTTCTGTTTTATTTAAAAAAGTGTGTTAACTTTTTTATTTTAATCTACTTACTATTTACCACCACTGTTAATTGGGATTTCTAGCTTGCTAATCTGTTTGTATGTGTAATACTAAGTACTGCTTTTAAGTAGTTATGTGGGTCTTGTGTTCTATGACTTATACTGGGGAAACTGAATATGCTGTGGTGTCAGTTGAACACTAGGCCTATTGTTTCTGTTTATCTACTTCATATTGCATTTTGTTTTACTTTTTTCCTTTATTTGGATATTTGCTACTGATTTAACAGTGCTGTAGCTGTTTTTATTGTTCGTGTGATTTTACCTCATTGTTTTAATTGCATTTTCTCTGTACATTTTTTTTTTCATTTCTGACAGGAGAACCTCTAAATACGTGTGTATTTATGCTGTTTTAAAATGTTTGTTTTATTTAAGGGCATATTGACTTTGTCATTATTTGGACAAATTAATTTTACTTGGTACTGAGACTGTATGCTGTTTACTACACTGCAGATTGTAGAACAAGGCTTAGCACAATTTAAGCTGTTTGAGTTGTTTTGTGGCATTAGCCATATTTGCTGTGTGGAAACAGTTTATATTTCATATTATTAACGCTTTATGCAGCCCTTAATGTCAGTGTATTATTATGGCTGGTGGTTCCCCTGACTTGATGGGTCAAGGTTATCAAACAGTGGAATGGTGGAGTTAAATAGATGCATTGGGTATCTAGAATGTTTTATATTCCCAGGTTCTCGCCTAACAAGGCAAACAACTTCAAAGGGCAGAACTAAAAATCAAGAATCAGCGTACCAAGAGAAAATGGCAGGTGGATAATGCTTCCAAACCAAACAAAAGAGGTCTTTCCCAAAAAGCATCTTTCCCCTGCTAAAGAATGACTTTGTTAAGACTTAGGGCATACTGTCTCCATCTTGTCCTTGCTTCCCTTTCACCTTCCCCTCCGGCTTTAGCTGAACACAGCAGCCTTGCCCCAAGTAGTCTTAACAAGTGATTGCTGAGAATAATGCAGTGAGGATTCTGTTGGCACTGGACAGAAAATGGTCTTCCCTTAAGGAAAATCGCACGCCCAGCACCCTCCAAACCAGACATGTCTGTTCTCTCTAGTACTCCTTCACAAATTGCAAGTAGGGTTTAAAGAACAAGTCCCTGCACCACAGAAAGGAAAAGGGTTTTACACTAAGTCTTTCTGGTACCCAAAAAAGGAGGCGTTATCATGAAAACTAATGTTAGATTTGCCATACCTAAATACCTTTCTGAAAGGTATCCCTTTTCAAAATATTCAACCTGCAGATGGTACTACCCCTTCTGCTGGACCACTATTTCATCGTAATTTTACGATTGAAGGATGCTTATCACATGACATTGGCTCCCAACGTCAAGTTAAACTTAAGTGTACCGTCTCTCACCTTCACAGAGAATTGTCTTACTGGGATGTATGATAGGCACACAAAAAAGTATGGTCTTTCTACCAAAAGACATGAACCTGACTATTCAGAACATTTTCAGGAATTTATCTCTTGAAGAAGCAGCCTTCACAAGAGTGTCTCAAAATTATAGGCCTCTTGGCATAAGTGATCATAATGACATTACACACCACACTCCACATGACAAAGATTCAGTGGTATTTTTAAAAAAATAAATAAATAAAGTTTTGGACCCAGCATCTGCTTCCTTTAGAGTCAGGTACCAGCACTGGATTTTGTGAAATGAGTTAGTGGTGAGGGGTTCAGTTATCTTTTGCATACCCTCCTCCCTCCAAACCAAAGTTCAGTCAGTCCAGAAGGACTCGTCAGATTTTGCTCGAGGAACTGTGCACAGGAGAGTTCAAGTGCAAGGTGAATGGGGTCCTTTGAATGCTGCAAAGCACATTAATAACAAATGGTAGCAGTGATTCAGACCTTAACGGTCCTCCATCACTTATGGTCTCCAGGTCCTGTTTTATGTGTCACAGGTGATGTAATAGTCATGTGGTACCTGAACAAAATAGTGGGTACAAGGTCATACATTTTTTGCCAGTTGGCAATGATAGCCTGGGAGCTAGACTTCCAGCATTCTCTGCTTCAGGCCTTGTACATCCTGTCAGAGCAAAACATAGTGGCTGACAGGCTAAGCAGATCCTGGTCAGATCCTCACTAGTGGAAACTTGGAACAGAGGTCTTCCTGGATTTGGTTTAAGTATGGGGATCACTTCAAATAGATCTGCTTGCCTCCTTTCAAAGCAGGCATTTGGAAACATTATGTTCAAGACATCCTTGCAGCTATGCTTGGAGGACAGAAACATTCTCGTTCCCATGTACAGGAATGTTCCTTTATGCATTTCCATCCTTTCCATCGATTCCCAAGAAAATTCTAAAGATTTATAAAGAATTACTAAAGATCATTGTGGTGACCCCATTTTGGCCCAGGCAAAGTTGGACCTCCTTTTTAATGGAATGGACAATTACCACAGCCTTCCTTACACTCTGGATCTGCTTTTGCAGTGTTAGGGGTGACTGGTATACCCCAACTTAGAGAAATTGCTACTGACAGCTTGGATGATTCTGTCTTGATACCTTTTAGGCAGTTCCATGAAGATGTGCATCCGGTATTGAGGGATGCAAGAAAACCTACGACTAGAAAATCTTATGTTTAACAGTGGAAGAGGTTTTCTAAGTGGTGCCTAACCAATATCAGAGGACACAGTACAGGTATTTAAACTTCTGGTTTTGAAATGTGTGTAAGCTACTCAACAATGGTTTGTCTTATGCATCTAGCAAGGTACATCTTGCAGCCATCTCAGCTTGTTTGCCCTCTGGTCCCCCTGTTTCTTCTTCATAGGTTCATAGATTAGTACTAAGCTAACTGCCCTTGTGAGCCATTTTAAGCCTAGCCAATTTATCCCTTGTGAGACTCAAATCCTGCACCTTGTGTTTGTAAGGCAAACACCTTAGCCATTAGGCCACCCTCCCAACCCCTTCTGTTGTGGTCAAACGATTTAGGAAAAGAGTATTGCACTGGAGATGCCCTTGAAAGCAAATTCCTCCTTAAGATCTCAACTTTGTTCTTGAAAAATTGACCTCGTCTCCTTTGGAACCTGTCTTTCAGGCTGATATTGAGGTTCATCACTTGGAAAACTGCTTTGCTTATTACTCTGTCTGTAAGAGGAGTCTCTGAGCTGCAAGCTGTCTTGGTGGGCAAGCCTTATCTGATTTTCCACAAGGACAGGGTTCTTCTGGACAATAATCTTTTTATGCCCAAAGGTGTTATTGAATTTATCCTGAATCAAGCCATCAGTCTCCCAGTTTTCTTTCTGGAAGTTGAAAACAAGGGAGAGAAGATTCTGTGTAGCTTTTGATGTGCACAGGCAGATCAGGTACTACTATGACAGAAGTAAGCCCTTCAGGAAGGTTGAACAGCTGTTTATCATTGGTTGTCCTCCACTTTTTTTTTTTTTTTTGTTTATTCTAGTCAAGGTTAAGGCACATTCCACCAGAAACTTGTCCTCATCAGTGGCATATTGGAAAGGAGTGGACTGTAGAAACAGCACTGCCAATTGGCTTATTTCCCAAGTTCCAGAATAGACTTTGCAAGGGCCATTCTCTAGGGGCTCATGGATCCTTATCCTTCCTCCCCACAGGTAGTGTAAGCTGAGGGAACCATCTTACCCATATGCCACTGAGGTAATGTGAGTGATGAACATAGTATAGTACTACTTAACCTGTAACAGTAGATGTTCGAATTTCACACTGCCTCAGTGGCAGCACTCACCCACCATCTCCCTTGTTTTGTATGTGGATCAATGGCATCCAACTTTTTTGGTTGGCATTTCAAATTGGTTGGTTTTAGGCAATTCCTGCTTCTGGTCCTCCTTGGCTCATCCTCCTTAGCACTGCAAGCCTGAATAACTGACCCTGACAGAGATCAAGCTTCCCCTTATGGCAGTAGCTTAGCCAATCCTCTGTCACAGAGACAGCGGAGAGGATTCTGAGTTATGGAAACTTGCAGGTGTCTGATTTGTTAAGGCCCAAAACCCATATACCTCTGAGGTGGTGTGAATAATGAACATTTACTGTTGCAGGTAAGTAGGACTTGTTCAACTTGTCTGTCTCCTAGATACTTGAGTTTAAAGAGCTTTTCTTCCTTAGGAAAAATATCTTTATGTAGATGTATTGTGAGCATTTCCATTCAGTTTGAGTTTCTCAGGATTTTTGGTGTAATGGTTTCTACAATTCTCATAATTCTCTAGCAAGACTACATATAAGAAAAATCCAACTCTGTGGTCCCAACATCAGCATTCCCTGATGTTCTAGATCCCAGTTTTGGGCTTTTTTGAAAAGGGAGATTCTGTGGTAGCTAGGCAAAATCTATTAGAATTCAAGTCTCTCATGTTCCCTTCAGCTGCAGCACAGTTTGTCACAGCAGGAACCTCAGAGTTTCCCTGGGGAGCATTGTCCATGGGGATAAAAAGTGCATGGTCTTTGGAACACACAGGCTAGACCCAAACAAACAAATATCAGAGATATTGCCACTTATAAATGCTCATAATTGTCTCTATCATCCATGGACCCTGTGACCATTACATGTATTTATAGAGGAGACTACTATGATGTTGTCCATAAACAAACAAATGTGCAACCAGGTCTTGCCCTGTGCAGACTAGCTACTGTAACCTGGAATGTAATTTTTCAGCACAATTGTACTCTGTTGGCATCTTGCATACTGTCAGGGCAACATTGTGTGGCAGATGAGCTGAGCATGACCAAGACTGATACTCCCAAGTGTAAATTGAATCAGGGTATGTCCTGACCTAAAATTGCTACAGTATTCCTAACACATAGGTTATCACTGTCATCTGGCTGGCAACCTTTACCTTCCCAGTATTGTACATCCAACATGTGACCTCAGCTTACAAGGGTAAGGATAATAGGTGGATGTGCCAGCCTAATTTCTCAGACTTTTTCTACCAGCCTGAATACAGGTCATTTGTTTGTCAAACTGATTGTCATTTGGTTGTTGCTACTGTTGCATTGAGTACTCTAATAAGTGCCCCATTTGGGAACTTTCCTTTATATTTCTTAACTTTTTTTTTTTTAAACCAGTATTAGATGTCAACTAGAAGAGCAAGTACAGTTGCTGTAGAATCCTGTACAGAGATGTGAATAGCCCCAGTGTCTCTGTCTTGTTTAGGAGTCCAACATGACTGCAAAGCTTGTTCCATCTGCCAAACCGTTGTACCCAAGACCTTACAGTTCCATTTTTTCTTGCTTAACACTTTCTTTGAGACCCAATATCTCAAGTGCTTGGCCCACTCCAAAACAGTGGATTCTGCTTCCCCAGACTCCCCCCCCCCCCCCCACAACTTAAGAAAAACTTAAAAGGATTAGCCAGAATCAAGATTGGCTCTTTCTAACTCTTGACGTACTCGCTAAGATTTCAAAATCCACAATATGTCCGATTCCTCCTCTAATGCCCACTACCAAAATTTCAGGTAAACTAACTGAGGTACATCAGGGAAATGAGCCACTGCATTTAGTACAGGCAGACACCACACCAGAAAAAAAAAAGGCATCAGAAGAGTAAGCATGTTGCCGCCCCTCAACCTCCTCCTTCCTTTTTTAGGAAGAAGGAATGGATGGATTCCTGTCAAGTTTTCTTTAAGGCCATTTTGGCTATTAAGTCTCATCCTTTCTCTTCCCAACCCCCTCCCCATCCCTTCATAAGATTACTGTAGAGTTATTTTCCAGTGAACATTAGGAGGTTTCTGACTGACCAATCTCTGGCCTGCTCCTCTCAAATGCAGTCTCCAGGCCAAGTCCTTTCAGATGACTCCATTTCACCTGATTTTCCAGTACAAGTAGCTTCTTTTGGAGAGACCATCTTAAATATGATGAAGCATTCTGAGTGGAAATCTAAGGAAATCTTAAGAGGTGCAGAAAAGATACTGCAACCTTTTGGAAATGAGTATTCCAGCCCTTCCCCTGTACCTCCTGTTCTTGTGGCCTTTTTGAAAGCTTTTCAATCCACTTTGTTGCCCCTGACGCCCAACAGACCAGACAGATTTTATAAAGCCCCTGATGATCGCAAGTTTTTCTTTAAAAATACTGTGGTGGACCCTTCTGCAGTTTCCATCTCATCTGATAAGCCTTGTAAACTCCTTGCCAATGTCCTCCCTTCAGACAAGGATAATCGGGCTATGGATAGCTGGGATAAAAAGGTTCATACCTTCACTACTTTGCCATTCAGGGCTACTAATTACCAAATCCAGATGACCAAATATTTTATATCCACTCTCAATTTTTTTTAAGTAAGGTGATGGATTTGCATGACAGTGATTCTAAATAAATGTTATCATTAGGCTACACAAGTGACCAGACACAGCATTAAATGTAGTTGTGATGCTGTAGAAGCCTCATCCAGAGCAGCTGCCACAGGCTCTGTAATTAGCAGGTATGCATGGTTACATAGCTAGCCTATTTCTGAGGACTTGAAATGAAAAATAGTGGCTTCCCCTTCAGCAGTCACTGATCTCTTGTTTAACCTCCAAGCTGACAGCCTCTTCAAAATCTTTCAAGAGCAGGGTAAAACTGTTAAGGGCTGAAGTCTGCTTCAATTAACTTCTGTACCTAGGTACCAGAGGAATTATCCGATGAAACCTACCTGTTTTTGCCCGACGGGATCCTAGGCCTGTCTAGAAACACAGGAAAGCTCCCAGAAAGAGATTCCCATGTAACCACAGAGAGATGCCTAATCTGGGATGCCACCCTGTTGAAACAAATCTTTGTGACTGTCTACAATCTCCTTTCCCCATCCCCCAGCCCTACCCTAGCCCCTGCCCCTCTCAAAAAAGCTGACCCAATCTTTCTGCACCTGGGAAAAGATTACCACAGACAAATGGATGCCGTCTATAATAAAAAAAAGTTATGGCATATCTTCGATAAAGATTCCCCCTCTAAATGGCATACCCCTCCACCTCAACAGAGATTCATCCTCTCCCACCCATTTTACCGTAACTGTGGGCACATGGCACAATAGAGCCGGTGCCAGAAGAATGTGTGGGAAAGGGGGTTTACTCTAGACATTTTGTAATGCCAAGGAAAGAAGGGGGGTGCAGACCCAAACTGGATCTCTCCTTACTAAACACCCTTAAGTGTCAACTTCCAAAATACTATCACTCCCCCCTTCCCTTCTTTGCTACCTTTTCTTTTGTCAGAGTTGTTTTTAGTATCCCTAGATCTAAATGTTGCTTACCTCCATATACCAGTTTGGACCACCTACAAGCAATTCCTCTGGTTTTGTACTGGGCATCTCAACTAGCAGTTTACTGATTTGCCTTTTGGGCTTTACACAGCCACAGCAGTTTTTACAGTGTGTCTGGCACCTGTGATCTCTTTTTGAACCTGGGGAATTCCAGTTTTTGTCTACTAACATGACCTGTTGTTCCAAGCTACTTCACCATAAGTTCTCCTACACCATCACTAGTTTACTGTTGTCCTCATAGCATAGTTGAGGTTCACTATCGACTACAAAAATTTCTTCCTGCAGCCATCTCAGTACGTTTTTTTTTCTGGGCTGCAGGCTAGAGACAAAAAGAATGTGGGCCTACTTACCTCAGGAGAAGGTGCAGAGCCTCACAAACTATTAGCACAACCTTGCCTCCCTCAGACATTGCTCAGCAAGGGAGATCCTAAGGGTTGATTTGTGGCAGCTTCTATCCCAGTACTCCCCCTAGCCAGACTGCATCCGAGGAAAATCCAGTGGTACCTGAAAACACTTTGGTCTCAGCAGTTGCACCCTCTGGTCACAGTGTTTCCCCTTCTACCCTGTATCAGACAGGAACTCTTGTGGAAGAAGGGTCAAGTGAATTTCAACACTGGGCTTCTCTTCACTCCCCCAGCCCCAGTTCAGGAAATGCACACACATGCCTTGGACGAGGCATGGGGGCCTATACAGACACCCAACGAGTACAGGGCAGATGGCAGTCAGCATTACTAAAGGAGCACCTTACAATGAAAGAAATGAGAGTCCTCATCCAAGCTCTTAAAGTCTTTTTACATCACTGGAAACCAGATACCCTACAAATGTTCACAGAAAACAGAATAGTAAAGTGATATGTAAACAAACATGAAGATCTTACCAATTGTTCTGATTGGCACAGAAAGCCTGGGACATTGCCACCCAGAAAAAACATGTCACTCACAGCCACATACATCCCAACACTGGTCTCTGTGCCTGCAGTCCAGGTAATGGCATACTAATCCACACAAAGCAAGAGAGGAGGAGTTTCAGTTAAAAAAGGGCAATTGTTCTTGGGACAAACCTGATTCATCACCGTACTGAAACCATTCCAAGAGAAAAGGATAATTTAAAAACTTAAAGAATAGCAGATTTACAAAAAAGGCTATGCACAAGTAAGTACAAACATGCTTAAGATGGAGCTTATAGAGGAGTCAAAAACCAAGTGGAGCAGCCTACTAGTGCTTTTTCTAAAAGCCTGAGGGGACAGTCAAGTTCTGTTATGATTTTAGGAGATTAAACAGCATTGCAAAGTGTGGGAGCTTGTGACGCTCCTGCACTGGCCCAGTAATAAAGGAGTGTCAATCCTCACCACTGGCAACAGTGGGGTACATGCACACTGGGACAATAAGTACACACACACTGAAATATTTTTCCCTTAAGAGCACACAGAGACCACAGTCAGTCTGGGGCCTGGTTTCTTTCTCTCTCCAGATCCCAATAAGACTCCCCAGTGGCACAGCTTAGAGTTGAGATCTCCACTAAGTGGCCAAGATAAGACCTCCGGTACCCTCTCTGTCCAACCAGTGCTTCGTGTCCCTGCCCATGTAGCTGACGCGCACACACGCACATACACCTGGGGAAGGCTGGCACAGGTTTACTAGCTATGCCCCTTCTGCCCACACTATAAGGTAGTTTTTACTGCCACCCACCACTGCTTATCAGCTACTGTAAGGCCCTTAAAGGGTGTCCAATCCTACTGTGTAATGATACTGTTCAAATGGTAGTCTGACCAAGAGCAAGGCTATTTAGGAGTGGCCTGTACAGTGTCACCAAATACATATGCAGGTACTCTAAGATCTTAAATATGTGTCTCAAATATCCGCCACAAAGATAGGTTTAAATATATTTAATAACGAATAATAAAAGAACAAGACAATACTAAATATGTATTCACAGTGATTTCAGCATTCAAAACCACAGGAAATATTTAAAACAGTAGTAGCAGGACAGTCTCAAATACAGAAAACATTTAAACTAATCTTTACTTTATTCCTAACTATATCTAAAGAGAGTTACTGTGCCGTAAAGTGGATGTTCTTGCTAGGTCCAAGACAAAATTCAAAATGCCCAGTCTTTCTCTGAGACTGTACTTAAATCAATACCGAGTATTACTGCTGGATTAACTTGGATGACATCAGTTTTTGTCACCTGACAAGTTCCCAAGCTAACCCCCCCCCCCCATTGTAGATTTGACATTTCCTTGTGAAAAATATGTAGCCTTCAGATGTTTGCAGTTGCTTGAAGACACAAAACAATGCAGAAGGCACCCTGGTTCTAGACATCCTGTCTCCTTGCTGCATTGAAAATAATTTTATAGCACAATCATAAAACAATTTCATTTAAACTTATTTTCTTGAAGTTTTCCAAGTTAACTGTGTATGTTTCAGTTTCTACTATTAAAACATATACATTTGCACAGGTATATAGTTTATATATATTTCTGTTCTTTTCCAATAGGGTACACTGGACACATCCTTGAGGCTCAGTACTGTACAAACCCTGTCACACTTCTGTACCAATAGTTTAATATACACATAACGTATAGTTCTAATACATTTGACAACACAAGCATTTGCATCATGCTGGTATTCACAAATGACATAACTATTTACAAAATTCCAAATAGCTGGGCAAGGCAGTGTCACAGAGCTATCCGTTAACTAACAGAAACATTGGGGGAGTCCAAGATTCATGACCACATTAGCTGAGATTGACCGGTACTGACAAATCCATCTAACAGCTGAAACCAGGAAAACTGCAGTCTTTTTTTGCTATTCTAGTACATTGTCCTTTTTTGGATTACATGATACCCCTATGACCTTTCATAGATTAATGAACAGAGTTCTAAAGCCCTTTGTCATATTTATCACCACTTTATTGCCGTAATAAACTGTGCAGATCAGGGCTTCCATGTAGCTATGGTACAAGGCTACATTACAGTCTCTGAGACAAAGCCAGGTTGTGGTCAGTGTCCCCAAGAGCAAGTTAAGCATGACAGTGTAGAAAAGGATCTGTTGGGAAAGTGTTTACTTGCCCTGGGAAAAATTTGCCATTTGGGTATTTTGTTTTCACGATTTTCTTCTCGCAAAATGAAATTCGATGATATGGCCTTTTGAAAATTAGATCCGTAATGTATAATGTATGTAACTGGAAAGGTTGTTATGGTTTGTTTTCTTTTATATTAATATGCATTTGCTTATGACTTGGGTGATAATTACATAAAGGTGTTTAACAAATAGGAAACTAGACTATAGTGGCTGAAACTGGTGGTGGTGTCTTTCACCTACAATGAAATTATAGCAGTGAATGATTCCATAAGATCAAAGTTTGCAGTCCTGTAGAAGAAACTGAGCCAGGAATTCACATATCACTTAACAGTACACAAGAAAGACAAGATGTGCTATTTAGCCATTCAGATGGAGCTTGTCTTTTAGCTTTAAAGCCCAAAATCAGCTGTTTGCTGAAAAACCTAAATCAGACATGGTTTAAGGAGTGTCATTTATATCTGCAGCACTGAAATTTTCTTTTTAGAAATGTATTTAATATGTTGGATAAGGTCAGACAGTATTTAATTTCTGAGTCCACTATTTTATTGATTGCGCATGTGTTCTGTCAGATTAATATGACTGTGTTCTGCAGAACTCCAATTTTAAAACAGCAAGGAGTTTCATAAGTGCTTTACAGAAACAATCCTTTTGTGAAGTTTGACACGAGTACAGTTTTGTATAGCAGTACTACATTTAACTCTGTTATTCTTACAGGTGATAGAAGATGAGAGGAGTGATAGGGAAGAAACAGACATCTCAGAAGATGAAGATGAAGTAAAGAAAAATGGGCCACTTTCTAATGGTCACACGGTACTGAACAACAATCACCGGAAAACAGACTGATGGACATAGTGTTACGGAGGGGACCCTGACTCCTGGAAGGTCCTATGTAACGAGGGAATTTTTGTTTACTCTGCAATACAGTGAACAAGATAGGAGACAAAACTGAATATAAACTCTAAATTAATTACATACTTAAAAGAAAGTAACAGTTTCAGCTGGTATTTGGACATACAGAAAATACTTTGTGGATATTTGGAACAGTGTTGTGGAAAGTGTTTGTTAGCCACTTACATGCTAACATAGAGTAAAGGACAGATTTTTACTGTAAAGCCCTGAGCATTTGCTTTTAGTATTCTATCTTTAAAAGCAGTAATGTTGCAGTGGATTTTCAGTATGAAAAACAAAGGAGATTCATACTGCTCTCTGTTGCATGCAGTTCCACATTTCAAAATTTTGATTTTTTTCCATCACTAAATGCACTTTGAGCTGCCAAACCCAAACTGTAAACAGTCTGCAGCAGACATCATTGCTGTCCTCAGTGGAGGTCTGTCAGGCTGTTGATGCCTTTATTGTAGTGTGCCTTTAAAATGTCATGTTTTCTGATCTTTCCTTTCCCTTTCTCCATTATCCAATCATCTTAATGGAAGTACAGGAACATTAATATTCAAGAAGTATGATTTCTTTAAATTGACAAAAAATAATCTACTAGAGTGGTCAGGTAGTTTGTATTGAGCCATGCTGGTGGCAGTTCTTAGCATTCTAGACTCCGCATACTGTGTAGGTATCAATGTTTGTAGGAGACATTGCAGCTCACTACATTTGCTTATGGATGGTCAAGGACTTTGGCTTCATGTTGTGTTTATTATTTGTAGTGCAAGTAGAGGACTGGAAGGAGCATGGAGGTTTGGCAGAGATAGATGGAAAAATACAAGGTACCTGTGATAGTAACAAATCTAACTATATGAATCTCCTGGTTTCAGATTGAAGTTTTACTAAAGTGACCAGTTAAATTTGCAAATATAAGAAGTCAGAATTAAGTTTCAAGTATTAAACTACTGTATAAAATGTAACATGAAAAGGTGGTGTGCATGGAGTATGATTTTATTCTGATTGCTTAAGTAACCTTTTAATAATGGCTTGTTTACAGGACACCGTTTTCAGTAATTTTCTAAAAGTGCAAGGAAAAGAACTGAATCTGTAAACATTTTCCTTTCAGCTATTTTGAAAATAGCTGCAATTTAAGGGATGTATTAAGGTCTACAGGTTTCTTAGCTGCAGACAGAATACAAAAACCTTCTCGATTAATTGTTACGTTAGACTAGTACTTTTTATTCATTTCAGATAATCACCTCTTCCTAAACATTTCATGTATGAAATTTCAAAGGACTGTGTGATCCAGCTGGTAAGGTAATATATAGTACCATAACACATTGTGTGTTACAAAAATAGAAGCAAGATTTTCTTGTGGATGTACTTTATTCCTAAACATTTTAATACATAATATCAGTTAAGTGATTTAGAAGGAAAAAGTCATTCCATTTTACTAACTTATTACTTGAATGAAGAATGAAAAATATTCAGCTTTTGTAAAGCTGTTTATTTTAACAGAATTCACCAATTCAGCAACCAGTAAATTCAGGCATCACAAAGTACTACTAGTCAAATTAAATAAAAAAAGGCAGCAGGACTGATGCTGGAGTAATTGCTTTTTATTTTAGATGAAAACAATGTTTCAGGAATTAATCAAAAAAGATGTACCTGAAACTGTTTTCCACTGCAATAAAAGTGTTTGCTATGGTATCAGAATTGTCACTCCCTGAGTTAAATATATTTACTCTTCAGGCTGCAGTGCCCTACAGTATAGAAACAATTGTTTTTCTTGAAAAATTATATATTTTCATCTCCAAGGTAGTATGAACTTTAGTATGTGAGGATGAAGTGGGACAAAACATTTCAATAATTGCATTCACTTGATTATATTTGTATGTTATTTTTCAAGATTTGATTTTAAATTTAATTTTGATTGTGGTTTCGATGATATTGAATTGCTGTTTGAAGTAATTGGTAATTATGGACAGACACACTTACATTTTATATAGGTTTCTGTATATGTGAACTGTAATAGGTAATAACGGAATGATTTCTAGAAATCCATTTTCTTCATGCTCTCACAGTATTGTTAATGTATAAACTGCCCCGGGGAAACTGGTTTTATCTATTTTTTGTTTTCAGAACAGTTTCTTAAATCAGTGTAATAAAAGAAGCAGTACAGGAATTTGTTTGCGCTGAGCTGTTGTCTTGCCTTGTGTAGCAGTACTTCTAACTTTTATATCGAATTTTTGAGGCTTTTGTGCCTGTTATATTAGCATCTCTGTTAAGTGGCATGCATCTGTTTTAGTGGTCTTTTCTCTCCATTCACCATCACCTTGTTCTCTTGTTAATCTTGGCATTTTGACTCCCGCTGATCTGCCCAGTGACTTTCCAAGGTTATCAATCCCTTTGCAAGCTTGATTTCAAATGCTTCTCTAAATATGTATTATAATGTTTTGTCAAGTACTGCAGTCTTGATCAAGAACTAGGAGCAAGAGGTTCTGGAGCATCCACAGTCTAATTTTCGTTAAAATTGTAGTTACAGGTTCAAACTGTGGCTGATAGTATATGGAGTATAAATAAGGGTTAATAATGCTTTAAGAAAAAACACAATTGTAGACTTCGCACTTAAGGTCCAGCTTCACAGCAAATTCCAACACCAAGAAACAGACAATCCAGACCACCAGGCTGATGAACAGTAGTTTGATAAAATGCTGTAGGTTAGGTCTTTCAGGTTTAAAACCCTTCAGACATCATACAAAACTTATGAACACCTTTTAAAATACACGGCAGGCATTCAAAGACTCAAGAAAAAGCCGCCCTCTTTTTTAAAAAAAGGCTTAATGGGAATAACACCATTCAGGCCAGGTGCTCTATCAGCACCCAGACTAATTATCCATCTAGTTTCACTGCATTCTGTTATATTTCTCAAACCACCCACCCCCCATGGTTGGTTGAATAACCTGCAAAACCTTAAAAGAAAATACGTGCCCAGGGTACTGCTTTACATGCTAATACAGAGCATTATGTATATTAGCAGTATATTTAGCTGAAATATGTTGTAACACCCTGTCTTTCAATCTACAGTTCATTTTGCCAACATAAAATGAACAACATTGTATACAGTCAGCCAAGTATATAATATTGCTAGTCAATCAGCATATTGTTTCAGTGAATAGATCTTTCCAGATAGTGGATGGATAAATGTGTTGTCTAAAAGAATGGCAAGCTTTGCAATGTCTACAATGGAATGTCCCTTTGTCGACCCTTGATAGGTTTCCTAACCCCCTGTTGATCTGTACAAAGCTAATCCTTTAAGTTCTTACTACGTTTGAAACAAAATGTGGGTTCCTGAGTTATTAATGCCTTCACTCTATCGTCTGTTAAGATTTTCCAATTTTGACAAATAATGTCACATATGCCTCCCACGTTATTACTATAATTCAGGGTAACTCGTACGGGCTGCCTGCTTGTACCAGTCTCCCTGTCATGCCACCTGTACATTTACAGAAAACCAGGGTTTTGCTTTATTCAGCCTCTCTTCTTTACTTTTATTAAATGCCCACTGTATTGTATTCTGGTTGTATCCCCTTGCTTTTAAGTTCACCATCAATTCTGCAGACTTCTCTCTGTGTCATCATTGGTATATAACCTAGATGTTTGAAAAAATTGTCCCTGAGTAATATTGTTAAATATATGTCTGGGGTGCATACTGTCATAGGCTAGGAGAGTATTTCTCCAGCATTCCTTCCTATATAACACAGTCTCAATCCATTTCTCTGTTTTTTTCATCACCTGGACATCTAGGAAATCTAAACTTGTATCCGAGAGTGGAATACTAAACCTCAAGAAATCAGTGGTGCTTTCCAGGTAGATAAGACTCCTAGAGCCGTTCCTGTGTCCCTGTCCAAAGCAGGAAGACATTGTCTGCAAAATGGACATAGTAACTTGGGTACCCCCTCCATAAATGATTTGCCTTAAATATTGCTTGGTCCTCCCAATATGCCAACACTATGCTGGCATATGAATTTGCGCAGGGGGTGCACTCTTAGGCAACCGAGTACATTTAACCCCCAAGTCAGTCAAATGGTTGAAACTTTTTTAAAAACTTGAGAAGATGATATTTCTAAGTTTTTGAACACAAAAAATAAGCATCTTTTTCATAACATGAATTAGGAACAACGCCAAGCATTAAGGACACTTATAGAGAATAAGAATATCATAATAAGACCTGCTGACAAGGGAGGGGCAGTTGTAGTCGTGAATAGTGAATTCTATCATAACAGTGTTCTTATGTTGCAGAAAAAACAAAATCCAGCCCAAGTGAATAAAATAGAAACTAAATCCCAGTAGCTGGCAGAAGCATACAATGAAGAAAAATCAAACTCTCAAATATATAAAAAAAAACATAACGATTTATTAGCACACAAACCCATAAGCGCTTTCATGACTCCAAAAGACTGCTTCCTCAGACAATTTCAAATATCAAAGAACCTTTTTAACGTTTAAAAAACACATCACGACACTCGCCAATAAATATTTTTAAAGTAACATATACATTATAAAGTACTCTCTCATACATATGAAACAGTATATTCAACAATGCATATAATTAAGCACCGGGCATTATGACAATATTTCAACAGCGTGTGTATTAAAATATAAATATGCACAGTTTAAATGTTTATTCAGCCTTATATTTATGGCTAGTTTTGTTTTCTTACCTTTTTATTGTATAGAATTAGTGAGCTTAATTTTTAATATTGCTGTAACTTTAGTATAGACAATGTTTTTTCAGTCTGAGTGCTGATAGAGCACCTGGTCTGAATGGTATTCCTATTAAGCCTTTTTTAAAAAAGAGGAGGGCTTTTTATTGAGTCTTTGATTGGCTGTCATGTATTTTAAAAGGTGTTCATAACCTTTGTATGATGTCTGAAGTAGTGTTTTAAACCTGAAAGCACTAACCTACTACATTTTATCAAACTACTGATGTTCTTCGTGTTTCACTGTTGCAGTCATTACTTTTGGGGTAATCTGCTGGCAGGTTGCCCTCAGTTGGCCTGATTAACAAAGTCTTGGGTCCTGCGTCGGTTGCTGTCCCTTCTTCCATGATGTCAGGTCGTCAGGGGTATAAAATATGCAGCCAACGCCATTTTCATCAGACTTTCTTGCCGTTCGGTGCCCAAAGCAGAAGCAGTTTGCAAGTACCAGTCGGCCGACTCCTGAAATTTTCGTTTTCGCTTTTCAAAACCGAAGTCTTCAACCTAAAGCGAAGTACCCCGTTGGGGAAACTTTTTCTTGCTCCTTACCGATGTCAGTAAAAGTTAATAATTGTATTACTTGTGGAAGCAAATACCTCGCAAAGATTTTCATTTGTACTGTATTCCTTGCCTAGGCCCTGACCACAACGTGTCTTGCTGTCGGTTTTGTGCAAAATTTAATCAACGCACTATTAAGCGTCTGTATATTTTTGCATCAGAATATTTTGGCTCAAGATTTAACTATCCAGAAATGTCTGTTAGCATTCCAACTACTGAAATGCACAAAAAACGCAAATAAAAAGACAGAGAGACTGGCGAGGTCCAAAACCGACAACGAAGCTTCTCCCAAGCCAGTCGCCGGTGCTCAGTGTGGCGCTTTCTCACCCCCTGATAAGCCGCTACTTTTGATTCACAGGCTTCTACTGAGACCCATTTGGAGTCCGGTATGCCGCGAGACACTTTAAGTATTGAACCCGTGGATGTCTCTACCATAGATGGGTCTGGAACCGCTGAGCAGGCACCGGCTTCTGAGGGTGTTTTCAGGCCTAAAGATTTGTATATTAAACCAACGCCATCTTCAAAACCTAGGCCAAAATCAACTTCTGTGTCTAAAAAAATGATACTTGGGCCACGTGCTCAGGTCCCTATGCCTAAAAAACAAATGATCAAAATGGCTGAGGATTTAATTACCTTGATCAGGGGTTCACATCCCCCTCCTGCTAAGAGGCTTAGGCAAGGCACTGACTATGAATCATCAGATCAGGTTTCTATTTCTTCTGATCAGGAATTATGTATTCCACCTTATGAGGACTCTGATGCAGAAGATTCCATCACTTCTGCTTCTCCTCCTGAGGATTTTTCTTTTGGAGAAACTTTGGATACCTTAAGAGAACACTTTCACTGGGAGAGTCAGGATTTCTCAGAATCTAAAAAGAGGCTTAGGGATTTCCTCCTTCTTCCTCAGCATAGGCCATTGGCTCTACCTCCTGTTCTAGACATTGTTGTTGTTGATTTCTCAGAATCTAGCATGGCTCCTGATTCCCTGCCTCTGGCTCCTAGTAAGCCACACAGAATATTACAGGGTTCTTGACTCCCACAAATTACTTTTTAAAAACCCTACTGCTGACCCTGAAACCATTTCTCAGGGTCCCAAGGGCATTAAGGCTTCTGCTAAAAATCCTACCCCTTCTGATAGAGACTCCAGGGCGCTGGATAGATGGGGTAAGAAGGTTTACATGTCTGCAATCTTGGCAATCAGGGCTTTAAACTGTCAATTTCATATGCTTAAATATCAGCAGCATGTCATGGGCTTACTTAAACAGAAAATTGTTGATTTCTGACTGTATGGAAAATAGAGTTGCAGGATTTATTGCGTTCAGCTGAACAAGTTGGAAAGCATACTTTGCAATGTGGTTTTGATTCCTTGGAGGCCTCTTGCAGGGCCGCTGTTAACTGTATCTGTGGTAAGAAGGCATGCTTGGCTCAAGGAGCAAAATCTGCCTAATCATGTTAAAGCAAAATTGTTGGATGCTCCTTTACAACAGGACAGTCTATTTGGTAATAAGGCAGAAGAAGTTTTGAAAAAGATGGAAGATAAAGCTAAATCTAGCAAACTGTAAAAGATTTTCTACAAGTGCAGCCACCCAGCTTCAGTAGGCACTGGCCTACTAAGAATTGGTCCTTTCCAGTACCCACCAGAGACGCTCAGGTCAAACACTGACACTCCAAAGGCTCCAGGTTTCAGTCACAAGGAACTTACAGAGCAAAACAATGGAGTGCCTCCACCTCCAAATCTGGAAGTAACAAGGCATCTTCCTACAGTAAACAGTCTCAATGACTTTCCTCTGCAATCACCAAGCACTTATCTTTTGGCAGCCCCTTTAGGGGGAAAACTGGCAGTTCATGCATGAAACTGGCAACTAATTACCCAGAACAAGTGGGTTTTAAATATAGTATCCCAGGGATACAAATTTCATTTCCACACATTGCCAATCCCAAACGGATAGCCAGATCTGCCTCCCAAGTCAGTGGGCAGAGGCCCAGAAACAAGTTATGTCCCTCATGAATATGGGGGCTATTCAACCAGTACCAGAAAATGAAAAGGGACAAGGTTTTTATTCAAGACTTTTCCTGGTACCCAGAAAAGACAAATCATGGCATCCAGTTCTGGACTTATCCATTCTAAATACATTTCTGGACATTCCAAAATTCAAAATGCTAACTCTACAACAGTTACTGCCTATGCTAGGCAAGGATGCCTGGTTGGTAACTCTAGACGTAAAAGAGGCTTACCTGCATATCCCAATCAGGGAATCTTGCAAGAAGATACCTCTGCTTCAAAGCAGGCTTTTTGCATTACCAGTTCTCTGCACTGCCCTTTGGCTTATCTACTGCACCCAGGGTCTTCACAAAGTGCCTGGCACCAGTAATTGCATTTTGCAGACAAACATTCAAATTTATCCTTACCTGGACAATTGTCTAATTCAGGCAGAAAACAAGGACACTCTTTTTAAAGCATCTGGCGGTTGTAAAAAGGCTTCTAACTTGTCTAGGGTACACCATAAACGAAAAGAAATCACAACTGGTACTCTCTCAAATAATTACATTCCTGGGTGCAAGCTTGAATACAACTGCCCAGATGACTTACCTCACGCCAGAAAAACAAATTCAACTGATGACTGACTTCAAACAAGTGGCCACAAAAACCCAGCTATCTGCAAGACAATTCTGCAGGCCTTTGGGTTCATGGCTTCCTGCATTCTAATAATTCCATATGCAAGACTGCATATGAGGAAACTTCTGTGGTACCTAAAAGGCTTATGGAGGCAACATTGTCACAGCCTGGAAACAATGAATCTGATATTGTTAATCCTAGTTCATTCCCTACGCATGGGTATCTGTTCCGACCTTGGAACCGAGCTGGCCATTTTCCAAGCTCGCGTTGGCTTCAAACTCTCGAGCTAAACTCTTGCCCACAACCCCCCTCTCCCTGTTACCCCAGATTTCATTTGCCACGTTGCCGTTCGGTCGTGTCAAGGTGCTTCTCTTGAGCCAAGTACAGTTATTTGTTGTATAATAGTCATTTGTATTACCTTTCTGTCAGGTTTCTATTTCGTTGTCTCCTATCGCATCTAGTGACCATTTTTTCTTGAGGTTTTCTTCTCTCTTCTCTCCCTTTTTACTGCGAGGTATTCTCCCCTTTCCATCATTGGTAATCTTTCTTTTTCATACCTTCGGGTATTCTTTTGTACCATTGCTGGTACTTTTCCACTATCTAATTTTGTAATTAATAAATTATATATAATATTTATTTATATATATATATATATATATATATATATATATATATAAAATCATGGCAGATAAAGGTAGTCCGGGCTTTAAACTATGTTCTGGTTGTGGACACACAGTACCCACTTTATTGTTTGGGGGTGTCCCACTTATCTGTTAAACCGCCCTGTACTATCTGTGAAAACTTTTCAAACAGAACTTTGTTGCAAAGGAAAAACAAGTTGCTGCTAAAGGGACTTTTAAATCTCCCTTTTCAGTGGCTATTTCTGGGTCTGAGGCCTCAATCCCTCCTAGAGCCCAAAAGAAAATCTTGGATGTTCCTACCAAGGCTAAGTCTTTGCCTTCGTCCTCGGCTGGGGACTCCCGCCAACCAAAATCTAAAAAGGCTAAAGTTTCGGCCCCGGAGCTCACTCAGCCCCAGTGCTTTCGGTGCCTAGACCTTCGACACCATGGCCTTTTAGCTCCATTAGTGCTCTTGGCTCCATCTTCTCCTGCAGCTTTCACTATATCGGCACCAAGGGGCTCCTTGGTTCAGACTGTTACCACTGTATCGGCACCGACCGTTCAGTCGGCGCAGACCTTGACCACGTCTGCTCAGACATCCTACTTGGAACAGATACCTTTATTGTTGACTTCAGTTTTGTCGGTTCCAGCTTTGGTACAGACCATCACTTCGGCACTGATCCCTGTGTCTGTGCAGACCATGACCTCGGCACCGATGACTACTTCGGTGCAGACACCTGTAGTCCAGTCTCTCTCGGCACAGTTGTTCTTGGTGCAGACTGGTGAAATGGGCACAGAGTTTGCCTCTTCTGTGGACAGGCCTGTTTCTCCCTCAGTCTGTGAGGTCCACTAGAAGCCTTTCCGAACACAGTGTTGAGTCTTGTGGATCAGGTGCTCTTGGTCAGAGGTATCCCACTCCCCAGGAACTATCCTTCCTTGGGAGGTGATCACCCGTCTCCAAAGACCCCTTCTTATTCTCCTCCTTCATTGCCTTTGAAGTCCATGGATATAGCACAGTCTTCCCCTTCTGCGGTTCCCTTTATCGATCTCACTAAGGAACCGCAGTTGCCTTCGTGGCAGGAAAGTTTTGCTATGACCCAGGATGTCAGTTGTGATGCGCATAGTTTGCTGCTCCACAGCCATCCAGGGACTCCGGTGTCGGCAGGCTGAGACAGTGGAGGGGTGACCCCTGTCCTAGACATTAACTCCTCTTCTGGTGGACCAGCCTTCCAACTGATGAAGGCTTTCGCTGCACTGGCGATACTGGACTGTCTATCCCGCCGCCCTCTCTGGTACACTGGTTTCACAAGTCGCACCAAGCGGACACCAGTTGCAAGGGCCTCAGGACATATTCCCACAGGAAACCCCTTTTCTGCTGTCTTCCCCAGCTTCTCCCGCTGTGGAAGTCCACCAGAAAAATTTGTGTAAGAGGAAGCACATGGACTCCACAGTCCCTCACTGAAGAGACAGATTTTGATGAGGGGGAAGGATCCCCTCGGTCACCATCTGAGGTATCCTTTGGTGATATCCTTGAAATCCTGAAACAGGTGACTGGCAATCCTCTAATCCGATCTCTGAGGAATCTGTGTTCCTGCAGGCCTTTCGCACCCGCCCCCCTACCTCCTGGGTTACTCCACCTGCCGATGAACTTGTCCAGCTTATCGTGCAGTGTGCTTGGAAGGCACCTGACACCTTTGACTATATTTCCCGGAGGCCAGATAAGATTTTTGTCCCCTCCTGCTATGGATACCCATTGGTCAAAAGGTCTTCCTGTGGATGCTTTGGTGGTGGCAGCCACAACAAAAAAGGATCTGGCAGAAGAAGAAAGCCAGACTGTCCATCCGCCTAACAGAGTCCCGGACTCTCGACAGGATAGGGAAGCGCACCTTTGCATCAGCGACCTTTACTATCAGGTCCCTGAATTATATGGCACACTTTACCAAGCTTCAAAGGAATCTGATTTCTGAGCTCTCTGAAACCTTGGCTGGTGCCGTGTCTGAGGTCCGTGACAAAGTGGCCTCTCAGCTGGCCACCATTGAGTAAATATCTAACTCCTCTATGCGACTGATATCTCATGCATCAGAAGGAGCAGCTAGAGCAAGTGGGTTCAGCTGCGGTCTTGAGACGACATACCTGGATGCTCTTGTGCACTTTTGCAGAACCCTTTAAGGCTTCCTTTCTTAACGCTCCCATTGAGGCCTCCTCGTTGTGTGGACCCAAAGTTAAAAGCACACTGGCCAGATGTGAACAGGATGGTAAGACCCTTTCTGCCGTAGGTGTCCATTATTCTTCCCTTCAGCATGCTTTCTCCCGAAATCAAGAGAGTGGGAAGATTTGGTTCAAGAAATCTCAGGGTCCTTTCCGTGACACACAGGCCGAGTTCTCCCCTAGAGGCAGAGGGGGAAACTCACAGGGAAGACTCTCCTTTTGGGGCAGAGGGGGTCCGCGTAACAAGAGTTCCAGGGATTCTTTCCCTGGCCAATCCTGCCAGCGCTCCTGAAGAGCGGCCCAACTCATTTTCTTTGGAGGTGGTTGGGGAACGTTTTTCCTTGTACCCTTCTGCCTGGCTAACCATCACCACCGATTCTTGGGTACAAAGGATTATAACCAGAGGTTATCATATCCCCTTCGATCTTTGTCCTGTCCCCTCAAAAAAACCTTCCCGACGTTCCACCCAGTCAAAGGGAAGAAGCAGCACTAGAGATAGAAAGGCTGCTAAGAAAGAGTCTCATCCAAATAGTCCCTCCAGACCAGATAGGATCTGGATTCTACTCAAGACTATTTTTGGTGCCAAAGAAAACCGGGGACTGGGACCAATTTTGGATCTCAGTGTATTGAACAAGTTTGTGAGAGTACAAAATTTCCGGATGGTCACAATACAGTCTGTCCTCCTGCTTTTGGAAAAAGACGATTAGATGTGCTCTATAGATCTTCAAGATGCGTACTACCACATAAAAGTGGACAGGCCATCAAGAAGATTTCTGCGCTTCCGTGCAGGAGCCAGTCACTACCATTACAGAGTACTGCCCTTCAGACTCTACAGCCCCCAGTGTGTTCACAAAGTGCATGGCAGTTGTCACAGCTCACTTGTGACTTCAAGGATTCCAGGTGTTTCCATACCTAGACGACTGGCTCATTTCCACCCCCACCAGACATCTACTGGAAGAGAAGCCCTGGCATACTCTCTCCTCTCTGCACAAAGGCTAGGCATTAACCATAAACTGGCAAAAATCCAATCTCACCCCATCTCAGTTGACAGAATTCATAGGGGTTATCTTGGACCCAAAGAACTGCAGAGCTGCCATTCCAGAGCATAGAATTTTAAGGATAAAGCAACAACTGATTCCAATCCTTTCAAGGGAGAAATCCATGGCTCACTCGGTTCTACAGCTGTTGGGTTCCATGGCAGCCTCCATCACCATTGTCCCCCTGGCCAGGTTTCACTTGAGGCTTCTACAATGGCTACTGCTCACCCAATGGTATCCCTTTCAGCATTCTCTTTCAGCCATGATTCGAGTTACCCACAGGTGCAAACAGGATTTAAATTGGTGGATGACACGCAATCTGTCTCAATGGTCTCGCCCCTTTCCCCCCCAGCAATTCAAGGCCACAGTGACCACAGACGCCTCCCTGATGGGATGGGGGAGGCTATGTCAGGGACAGACAATCCAAGGCACTTGGTCCGAACTGGAGGCCCATTTGCATATAAATGTTCTAGAGCTGAGGGCGTTTTTTCTGGCGTTGCAAGCATATCCCTTGTTGCCATCTGGGACAATTGTGATTCAATCAGACAACATGGTGGCGGTCTGGTACATTAACAAGCAAGGTAGAACCAAATCTTACCCCCTTTGTCGAGAGGCCATGAGGATATGGCAATGGGCGATGGCTGCCAACCGTTTTCTTCTAGCAACGCACATTCCCGGGAGTTCCAACATGATAGCAGACAGACTCCTCAGCAGGTGCATTCTTCAACCTCACGAGTGGTCCCTGAATCCCTTGAGAGCGGCGGAGATCTTCCACTGCTGGTGCCATTCTTGCTGCGACCTCTTTGCATCCCTGACCAACTACAAATGCAGCAACTACTTTGCCCTGATTCCCCCTCTGGGACAGTCACCCAGGGACGCTTTAGTCCATGATTGGCCCTCGGGTCTTTTCGCATTTCCACCCTTTCCCCTCTTTCCCCAGTTTCTGAAGAAAGCCCGTCGGTTGAAGAGCAAGGTGATCCTCATAGCACCATATTGGCCTCGACAGATTTGGTTCCCCTTCCTTTGGCCTCACCTACTAGATTGACCATGGATTCTCCATCCAACCCTGGAGTTGATCTCACTTCCTCAGAACCTGATTCATCCCAACTTGAACAACCTGAAGCTCACAGCTTGGCTTCTCCAGTTCCCTTGATTGCCAGGCAGAATGATCTTTCTTTACCAGTACGCGACATTCTCATTGCATCTCATAAGTCTTCCACTAGAATTACTTATCTGAGCAAGTGGAAAAGATTTACTTGTTGGCTGAAAGATAAACAAGTAGATCCCTTCTCAGCACCAGTGTCGATAATACTAGACTATCTGGCCGACCTTTTCCAGTCTGGTCTGTCGGCCTCTACCATTAAAGTTCATGTGGCTGTAATTTCTAATTTTCATGAGGGTGTCCAAGATTCCTCTCATGTCCCACAAATTGTGCAAGACCTTCATAAAAGGTGTGAATCATCTGAAGGCCACCATTTTGAGAACGTATTCAACCATGGGATTTATCATTAGTTCTACAAGCTCTGACAATGCCACCTTTCGAACCAGCCTCTTCTTGCGACCTCAAGCATTTGTCATGGAAAACCTTGTTTTTGGGCACCATTACTTCTGCCAGACGTATTTCCGAGGTTCAAGCTTTATGTATCAAGAGTCCATACATAATTTTTCATAGAGATAGTGTTTCTGAACTAATCCATCATTTCTGCCAAAAGTGATCTCTAAAATGTCCATTAATCAAGCCATTGAAGTGCCAGTTTTCTTTCCCAATCATTCAAACAGAGGAGAGTATTGCCTACATACCCTAGATATTCACAGGCAAATCCATTTTTACTTAAACAGGACTAGGTCCTTTTGTAAATCTGACCAGTTATTTTTGGCCTTTTCTGAACCTAGATTAGGATCTGCTGCTGCTAAGGTCACATTAGCTAGATGGTTGAAGGACTGTGTGACCTTCATTTATACACAACGTAATATCTCGTTGCCTACTACCATGAAAGCTCATTCAGTAAGGTCGGTGGCAACTTCTGCTGGCTTCCATGCCAGAGCTTCTTTACATGACATCTGTGCAGCTGCAACTTGGGCTATGCCTCATACCTTCATCAATCCTTACAAATTGGATTTGGCCTCCAGGGGAAGAGCATCTTTCAGTTCTATGTTGTTCAGGAATGTCCTTCCATGAGAGCCTCCCAGGAATAGAGGTAGCTGGGGACTCTGTCCCATGCGTAAGGAATGAACGAGGATTAACAATATCAGATAAAGACGTTGCGTCTTACCATAACATTCCATCTGTATTGTTGATCCTCGTTCAGTCATTACGACCCTCCCTCCTTCCCCCTCCTGTGGTTTCTAGTGGATCTCACTATCCGGTTCTCTTAGGTTATTTGACCAGATGTAGCCTCTACCTTCTTTGACTTGCAAACTCAGTCTGAAGTAACAGGGAGAGGGGGGTTGTGGGTAAGTGTTTAGCTTGAGTCTTTAAAGCTGACGCGAGCTTGGAAAAAGGCCAGCTCAGTTCCGAGGTCAGAACAGATACCCATGCGTAATGACTGAACGAGGATCAACAATACAGATGGAACGTTATGGTAAGACATAACTTCTTTTTCCTATCATTCCTTGCCTGCCGCAAGAGTTCCTATAATGGACAGAGGCCTGTCGCCAAAACAAGGGACTGTCATTCATTCCACCCCCTTCCACCCAAACCCTGACTACAGACGCATCAGATTATGCTTGGGGGGGGGGCATCTGACAGGGAGATGCATTCAGGGCCAATGGAGCCCAAATCAAATGCACCTACATATCAACCAGAAAGAGATGCTAGCTGTACAGAATGCTCTGACAGCCTTCAAGGACTATCTTCATCCAGGACAACTACTGATAGACAACACCACAATCATGTGGTACATAAACAAGCAGGGGGGTACCCATTCGTACCCCCTTTGCAGACTAGCCATGGCTTTGTGGAACATGGCCTTGACTTACCAAATACATCTACAAGCTCAATTCCTGCCAGGAAAGCAAAATACTCTGGCAGATGAACTAAGCAGAAATCTTATGGACCCACACGAATGGAAACTGGATCCACAAATCTTCAGCATGTTGACACGCAAATGGGGGAGCCCAGACATAGATCTTTTTGCTTCACCCCAAAACTATCAGTTGGACAAATTCTGCACAAGAATTCATCACAAAAAAGCTTGGAAAGTGGATGCTCTATCCTTCAGCTGGAAAAACCTATCAGTCAATGCCTTTCCCCCTCTGCCTCTGCTCTCCAAGGTCTTACTGAAAGACAGGAAAAAACAAAAATGATTCTGATTGCTCCAGACTGGCCTCACCAACACTGGTAACCCGCTCCTACGCAATATGTCACACCTTCCTCCGTGGTACCTGCCTCAGACACCTTATCTACTGTCTCAGCAGAACTATCAAATTCTGCACACTCTGCTCCAAACTCTGAATCTTGCAGCATGGCTAATCAACTAATTTCACCAGTTACATCTCTCAGCAAACCTGTGATGGATGTCATTTTGGAGGCTAGAAGGCCTAGTACTAGAAAATCTTATGCTGATAAATGGAAAAGATTCTGTGCCTGGAACCAAGCACAAGGAATAAGCACAGCAATGCCCAATATTCCTCAGATTCTGCAATATTTAACTGAGATGCTTCACAAGGGTCTATCTTTTTCTTCCATAGAAATCCATGCCTCTGCCATTTCAGCTCATTACAACACAGAGCCTCCCCTCTTTTCTCATCCCCTGCTAAAACAGTACCTCAGAAGGGCCAACATTTTAAGACCTCACAGGAGAGCACCAACTCCTGCATGGGACCTCAATTTGGGACCTCAGTTTTGTGTTGGAATAACTCACCCTACCTCCTTTTGAACCAGCTGCTACTGCAGACATAAAATTTCCCTCTTGGAAGACTGCCTTTCTTTTAGCAGTCACTTCAGCTAGAAGGATTTCAGAACTACAGGCTCTCATGGCAGTGGAGCCTTTTATTATCTTTTACCCGGACAGGGTGGCTCTCCAATCCATCCTTTATGCTTAAAGTGGTATCTAGTGTGGCTCTTAATCAGACCATTAATCTGCCAACCTTTTTCCCAATTCCACAGAACAAGGTTGAGTGGATTCTGCATTCATTGGATGTACACAGACAACTAAGATTCTACTTAAACAGGGCAAAATCTCTTAGAAAATCTGAGCAATTACTGGTGGCATTTGCTGCAGAGGGAAAGGCTATTTCAAAGCAGACTATTTCAAAATGGATAAGCCATTGTATTTGTTTCTGCTACATGTACCATGGTAAACCTGTCCCCAAGAAAATCAGATCCCATTCCACCAGGGCTGCATCTACTTCTGCAGCCTTTCTCAGAGGGGTTCCTACCAGAGACATTCTAGAAGCTGCTACCTGGAGGTTTAGTTCATACGTTCACCAAACATTACCATTTTACCTCTCTTCTCTAAATCCAGAGCAGGCTTTGCCACTGCTGTCCTGCAGGGCCTTATAGCTGCTCCTAATGCTGTATAATTCCATCCTCCCAACCATAGCTTTGGGATATACCCAAATGTAATGACTGCAACAGTGAAACACTAAGAACATAGTACAGTTGTGTACACTTACCATAAATGTGGATGTTCGAGTGTATTCACTGTTGCAGTCCTGGTTACCTGTTTTTCTCTTACTATACCTCTTCTTTCTTTTACTATGCTCAAAAGCATTTTTGGTGTATTTGCTTTTATTTGGAGGTATATTTTTTTGTGTTCTAAATTACATATATATATATATATATATATATATATATATATATATATATATATATATATATATATATCTTGCTCCCCATTTGGGGGGCACCTGACATCTGGGGCAAGAAAAACTGATGAAAATGGCGTCGGCTGCATGTTTTATACCCCTGACGACCTGACATCATGGAAGAAGGGTAGAGCAACCGACGTAGGACCCAAGACTTTGTTAATCAGGCCGACTGAGGGCAACCTGCCAGCAGATTCCCCCAAATTTCGTGACTGCAACAGTGAATACTAACATCTACATTTATGGTAAGTGTACACAAGTGTACTTTATCAGCCTGGTGGTCCGGATAGTCTGTTTTTTACATCATTAGCCCTGAGTGCCGTCTCATAGCACCTCTTTGCTTACATTTAAGTGTGCTGTGAGACTATAGTAATTGCATGCAGTTGCATCTGAGTCCCTTCGACAAGCACATCTAACTTTACAGCCATATTGTAGCTCCACTGTTAACAAATAAGTTGCAAAAGTACCTGAACTTTTTCAGGTACTTTCTCAACTTACTTTTCAGCGTGGAGTTACCTAATGTTTATCGTTGACTTTTCTGAGAAAATCTGCTGTAAAGTCAAGTAACTTCAGTAAGACAATTCTCCATGGACTTTCAGCTTTGCTGCATCTTTTTTCTTTGCTGTATCTTTCTTGAAAATGTCATTCACATGTATTACATGTTCAGCTTGTCAGTCTGTCCTGTGACTCAAACTTGCTATGTTTAACTGGCTTGTGTTTTTAATAATTACTTTTTCTATTTGCGTGCCAATATTTTTGAGTGAATACCCAAGCAGGCAGTTTCACTATATGGTCCCGTTCTGCAGTTTACATTGCATGTATTGGTTTTGTATGTTTTGGATGTGGTGCTTCTTAGCGATACTTTGTAACTGTGCAGACTTTCATTGCAATTCCATGATTTTTGTGGGGTTTTTTTTCCATTAAATGGAGCTTTTCAGGGCACATTAAGTTAAAGAATCTCGACCAGCAGTTGTTTCCAAATTCATGCTTGTGCAAAACCCACAACTGTCAACCATCTAAGTGTGTTTTAAGGCCAATTTCCTATGTCTGCATATGATTTGGTGTTAAGTTTTTTGCTGTAAAAAGTGAACCGGTATGTCTCCGGCCTCCATGTCAGGTGCTAAATCCAACCTGTCATGAAGGTTCCTTCTCCACTACTATGTAATTATTTAACACTTGATCAATCCAATCTGTCCCTCATTTCATTCTTTTGTCTTACATCCCTCGCCACCCAGCACTACTTTTGACTTTGTCAGACTCTGAGGAGCTATTACTAAGAAGGAGAAACTCTGCAGGACACCTTTGCTCTGAAACATGCCTTTGCACTTTTAAAATAGCTGCCTTAAAAAATCTGCAATACCTGGGTCTGTTTCGTTCCTAAATGCTTATCAAGTGCTCCTACTGTTAAAAGGTAGCTTTTTAGAATGATCGTTCATCATGGATAGTTTCTATAGTAACCGGAATGAACGATCGTTCTAAAAGACAAGGTTTTACTGTCAGCAGCAGTTATGAAACATCGATCCCAACTGCAATTCATTCTTTCTCTGCAAAACATTGTGTTTGTTGCAGTCTGATGGGACAGGAGACATAAATAAAGCCATACACGAGTGCAATTAATCAATGGTGTGTACTGTGAGTCGGTGATAAGCTGTCTACTTTTCACAGTCAGTTTGGCCACCCTGAAACTTACACAAGTTCCTAGGTCTTTCAAACGCATATTTATTGAGTATGCTTTTCTGGCTATATAGAACGTTCCAGTGATTTAATTTATTATTTTGAGACACGTCAGTGAGACAGACATACTTATCTTTGTACTATGAGTTGTAATGAGGAAGTTTGTATTCTTCCAATGTCTGCAGCCTGAGCCTTTTGAAAAAGTCAGGTTCTATCCTTATTGTGCAAACATGTTCGTATTTCTAGAGCCAAATGTTTTTCTAAAGAAGTGTAAATGGCAAACTGTTCAGCACAAATTAATCAAAATCATTAGATTCTAAGTATTAAACTAAGTTTAAAAAGTCCTAGTAAACACAATCAATGTTACTTTTGTAATGTTTTGTAAACAAGTTACAATATGTTGGTAACAAAGCTACACACATACTGTCAAGCAACATTTTGTCCATTCATTATGCTCTGATGTGAGACTAAATTTTTGTTCCTATTACCTACTTGTTGAGATACTTGGAGAAATGTGAAAATAATTAAAATTCATATAAGTAGAAGTATATGGACAAATTTCAATATCTCTTCAGCCTCAGCATTAGGAGGCCAGATATCCATGCATTTGTGTTTCATATCACGTCATTGCATCTTTTCAATATCTTGAATGCAGGATGGTTTTGGGATTATTAATGTAAATATTAACAGATAATTGATGCATATCATTAGAATTATCTTAGAAAATCACCTGGGGGCATTGCTAGAGTTTGAGTTCAATTATTTTTTAAAAAACGAAACCCTATCCTGATAATTGATGCGCATTAGATTACCTTGTATTTTTGTAAAGGACCATCTTGATAAAAACAATTCCTTTGTTGGAAAAACTTCCTTTTTTTCATAAAGTTGCCATTATTGGTCCGACGTGATCTTTGCCCAACATACAAAGCTATGTCAAACCCAGAGCTGTTGGACATGCTACACCTAAAGAAATCCCAATCCCTCCAAGATGCACACTCTAGGAACCTAAACCTTGTCATCACAATAAACGGAACATACTGGAGGGATAGATTCCTTTCCCAGAGACTTCCCATACTCTGAAACAAGCTACCTATCTATGTCAAGCTGAGTTTTTCATTAGCACTCTCTAAGAAAAATCTTGAGTGGATGGGAAATAGGAAATTCACCCCGAGGATTACTTCTGTGGCTCTGCTCGACAGGGGCACAGGAAAATAACTTTCTTGTGTGGCAAAAACCAGGGAACCTTGTTGGCTAGGCTTACATAGGCCCTTGGGCCGATAGCCTAGTACCTACGTATGAACCTATAAGGATATGGTATGGTACTTTACTTAAGGTTAGTTGGATGTGGAATAGCTCGTGTGTTGTATCATTTTTTACAATCTTGAGGTATGCTTACTTTTTATGTAGATTGATACACTGCCACCTCTTGTCTCTTCATGTGAGGTAGCTGTTCTAAGTGTCTAGAAAGCATTATAGTCTTGCCCTGGGATTGGGTTAGTGTAAAAGTTGGGTGTAAAGGGATAGCTTTAGTGTTTGTGTGTATGTATGTGAGAACCTGGCTTGTGTAGTGGTAGTGTTACAGAAAGGGTTTTCCAAAGCTAAGCTAGAAGGTTAGGGTTAGCGTGCATTAGTAAGGTGAGAGATTCAAAGCTTAGAAAACTCCTTTCCACAACACTATCACTATTCATATAAAAGCATGCATTATGGCATTCTTAGGGTGTAAGTGTTTTATCTTTCTTTTGAATATCATATATTTGCAAAAATAGTAATTTATATTGGAGTGTTTGCATTTATCCATTCAGTTAATGTAGGCAATTTGAGTTAGGTATTTTGATGTGTTAGCATTATGAGCTGTTTGTATTTAGGTATCGATATTATCAGTGTCTACATTTTGATATGTCCGTATTTTTAAATATACAAAGTTTAATAATACTCTAGAAGGCACTGCTACTTTTATTGCATGTTAAGCAGAGTAGTGTCACTGAATTGTACTTTGCTCTTTACAATTTGTTAGTAAAGCAGTGCCATTTTCACTGTATACTACACAATGTAAGTAAGTTAGTAAACATTGAAGAATAGCTTTATTAGCACAGTAAGTTTCGTATAGACATTCTTTGCTGTTTTTGGACTTGCCTATTTAAAATCTGTTCCTATTTTGGGTTTCTGTCTGATTGTTAAACTAAGAGGTTGAGGGTCATGAGTGATGCAAAAAATTTGCAATATATTTTGGGCATTTTTCCTGGCTTTGTCAGTCGTGTTTGAAATTTAGATGGGAGGAAGGGCTCAGTAATGTACAAGTGTTGTACTATTTGTACTGAATTATTCATGTCTTCTCATATGCAGAAAAAATAATACCAATGCGGTCCAAAGGTCTAGAAAAGGCAGAACCATAAATTGTAGAAAAAAAAACAAAGTAGACCACCATGGCTGCATAAACGAAAAGGTATAATGGCACTGATAGCATTAATAGTCCAAAAGCACAAAAGACATAATCCACTTCAAATAAAAGCCAAAACTTTTATTACAGCAAAAACGAGAATCGATAAGTGCTTTCGCATAGGTCCACCTATGCTTCATCGGATCCTTAAAAAGAATACACCAAAGGCATCATTTATAAGAGAACATTGTTAGTGTAAATGAGCAAACATCCGTAGGCAATTAAGGCAAACAAAGCCAATTAATTACATATTCAAATGATGACTCAGTGCTTCTTGAAAAATTTTTTTAGTACGCCTGGCTTCTTGCTCCGGATTAATACACAATGCAGTGTTAATTCCATGATGATAATGTGCCTGCATCCTGAAAATCCACTTTAATTCTATTCTTTCTAAAAAGTTATTGTTATTACCCTTCCTAGCATTTAATTGCACAGGTTGAAGAACCATAAAGCTGAATGTATGCATAGCAAAATCCACAATGTGTTTAGCTAGTGCATTCAGCACATTATGGTTTTTGATATCCTACATATGGCTGTAAATTCTATCTTTTAAACGTTGTCTTCTCATAACAGATTGTGTCTGTGTTACATAACAGCTGCACAAGGTAATATGAATGCCTACTCAATAGATTATGTGCAGCAATTGTCACCTTTGTCTGAACATGCAGAACCTTGCAGTAATTAAATGCAATTCATTATCACATTAATTTACAATATGTACAGTTAGTGAATCACTGAGTCATTATCACTTGTCAGGTAAAACCATCAGCAGCTGCCTCTGTTATTCACATTACTAAAATGCATCACATTGCAAGCACAGGTATGGGACACTCCATATTCCTCCCTTCAAGTGCCACTGATATTTTTCATATTTTGTTGCATTAGTCTACTAGGAGCTTGTCAACATACTGAGTAAAACCTCCTTTTTAGATGGCAAAAGAACTATCTGTATGCTGTACACATGTACAGAAGTCAGTTTTTTTAGGACTTTGGTTATAAGACTTCTTTTTTTCATATTTTGCTAAATAACCTTGCTAGGGACCATGTCAACATGGTAAAAGAAATGTACGTGTAAAAGAACTGGGTTTGTATGTTATACAGATGTCAACGTTTGTTTTGTACTTGGGTTATGGAAATTGATTTTTTTATATATTTTGGTAAGTAACTTTGCAAGGGAACATGTCAGTGTGCCAAGTAATACCTCATTTTGAAGATGGTATTCCTCCTTACAACATGGTAAAAGAACTGGGTCTGTATGTTGTACATATGTACAGATGTCAGTTTGTTTCGGACTTAGGTTATGGAAATTGATTTTTCATATTTTGGTAAATAACTTTGCAAGGGAACATGTCAGTGTGCCACATAATACCTCATTTTGAAGACTGTTCATTGCAACATAAAATAACTGGGTCTATATGTTGTACACATGTACAGATATCAAAGTTTGTTTCGGACTTAGGTTATGGAAATTGATTTGTTTCATATTTTGTAAAATAACTTTGCAAGGAAGCATCTGAATGTGCCAAGTAATACCTCATTTTGAAGACAGTGTTACTAACAACATGGTAAAAGAACTGTACCTGTGTGTTGTGCACATGTACAGATAGTTTGATGTTCATCGTGTTACACTTGGGCTATCCTGCCGTCAGGCTGTCCCGCAGTCAGCCAGAGTTCCAAAGTCCTGGTCTGGCGTCAGTTGCTGTCGCCTCCTCCCTGACATCAGTGCGCCAGGGGCATAAGATGACTCCGACGACATTTTCCTCAGTCTTTCTTGCCGCGCAGTGCCCGAAGCAGAAGCAGTTCGCAAGTGCTGGTCGGCCGACTCCTCAGATTTTCGAAGTCGAATTTCAGATCCGAAGTCTTCAATAAAGCTAAGTACCCCATTGGGGAAACTTTTTTCTTGCCTCAGACCGATGTCAGAAAAAGTTAATTGTATTTCTTGTGGGAAGCAAATACCTCATAAGGACTTCCACTCTTACTGTATTCCATGCCTAGGCCCTGATCACGACGTTACTAGTTGTCGGTTTTGTGCCAAATTTAACAAACACACTATAAAAATACGTTTTGATTTTGCTTTGCACTACTTTGGCCGAAGGTTCAATTATACTATGCCGTCGGATCAACCGATGACCGCAATTCTGAAAAAACGCAAAGACAAGGATAAACACAGGCATCCGAGGTCCAAAACCGACAACGAAACCTCTTCTAGGCCAGTCGCCGGTTCTCAGTGAGGCACTTTCGCAGCCCCTGGTACCTGCTACCTCAGAGCCACAGGCCGCCTCCGACTCCCACGTGGAGACAACTAGGCCTCTGGAAACTCAAGGTATTGGACCTACGGAAACTAATCCCTCAGATGGGTCTGGAGCCGCTGAGCAGGCATCGGCTTCTGAGGGTGTTTTCAGACCTTCACAACTTACCATTAAAGCAACAGCCAAGACAAAAGTACCGTTAAAGACAAAGAAGCAAGCACATCATTCTCCTGGACAGTCCTCCTTGCCTAAGAAACAGATGCTTAAAATGGCCGAAGACCTCATTACTCTAATCAGGGGTTCCCATCCCCCTCCTGAGAAAAGGCCTAGGCAGGATACAGAGTATGATTCCTCTGATCAGGTTTCCATTTCCTCTAATTCCTCTTCAGATCAGGGATACTCTGCCCCACTATGAGGACTCTGATGCTGAAGAATCTATCCCTTCAGCCTCTCCTCCTGAGGATTATTCTTTTGGGGAAACTTTACATACCATGGGGGAGTATTTCCATTGGGAAAGTCAGGATTATTCAGAATCCAAGAAAAGGCTCAGGGATTTCCTTTTATTGCCTCAGCACAGGCCTTTGGCTATTCTGCCTGTACTAGATATTGTGGATGATGTGTTCTCTGAATCCAGCTTATCTCCTGATTCTTTGCCCCCTGCACCAGCCAAGCCAGATAGGTATTAGAGTCCCTGACTCTCACAAGTTTCTTTATAAAAACCCTTCTGCTGATCCAGAAACTATTTCCCAGGGTCCAAAACGGGTTAAAGCTACTATTGCAAAAAATACAGTACCCTCTGACAGATTCCAGAGATTTGGCTAGATGGGGGAAGAAAGTTTACACTTCTGCAACTTTAGCAGTAAGGGTTTTAAATTGCCAGTTTCACATGCTTAAGTACTAACAATATTTAATGGCTCCGTTAAAACAGAAAATGCTTGCAAGCTCAGAAGCTTCTGACTATAAAGAAATGCAGGATTTATTGCATGCAGTTGAACAGGTGGGAAAACATACTCTGCATTGTGGTTTTGATTCTTTAGAGGCCTCTTCTAGAGCCGCAGTTACAGGTTCTGTGATTTGAAGACATGCTTGGTTAAAAGAGCAGAGTTTACCTGATCAGGTTAAGGCAAAATTATTGGATGCTCCTTTACAGCATGATACCTTGTTTGGTGTTAAGGCAGAAGAGGTGTTAAAGAAAATGGAGGATAAAGCTAAATCTATGCAATCAGTCAAGAATTTCTTACAGGTACAGCCACCACGATTTAGCAGAAACTGGCCAACAAAGAATTGGTCCTTTCCAGTGTCAGACAGGCCACAGAGTGGCAGATACAGACGCCCAAGAGGTAGATCTCAACCCCAAGGCTCTAACAGACAATGACAGTGGGGCACCTCAACCCCAAAAGGAGGTGAGGACAAGTCTCAACCTTACAGGAACCAGTCCCAATGACTTCCCCCTTCGTACACCAAGCACTTCCCTTTTGGCAGCTCCCTTAGGGGGAAAACTAGCACTTTTTTCTCAGAACTGGCAAACAATCACCCAAGACAAATGGGTTCTGAATATTGTGTCTCAAGGTTACAGGTTCCACTGTCATACTTTACCAAGGCTAAAAGGAATGCAAGACCTGCCACAGAAGCAATGGGCAGAGGCACAAAAACAAATTTCAGCCCTCATGGACATGAGAGCTATTCAAAAAGTACCACAACAGGAACAAGGACAAGGATTTTACTCAAGACTTGTCTTGGTCCCCAGAAAGGACAAGGCCTGGAGGCCCATACTAGACCTTTCGATTCTAAATACTTACCTGGATATTCCGAAATTCAAAATGTTGACATTACAGCAGCTTCTACCCATGCTGGGCAAGAAGGCTTGGCTTGTTACTCTGGACCTCAGAGGCATACATGCATGTCCCTATCAGACAAAATTGCAGAAGATACCTCAGATTCAAAGCTGGTACAATGCACTACCAATTCTCTGCACTGCCCTTTGGCTTGTCTACTGTGCCCAGGGTCTTTACAAAGTGCCTGGCACCAGTTATTGCATTTTGCACACAAAAAGGAATTCAAATATATCCATATCTGGACGACTGCCTCATTCAAGCAGAGACAAAGGACATTCTTCTACATCATCTGGCGTTTGTAAAAAGGTTGCTAATTTCTCTAGGGTACACAGTAAATGAAAAGAAGTCAAAACTAGTGCCCTCACAACAGATTATATTCCTGGGTGCCAGCTTAAATACAACGGCCCAGATGGCTTATCTCACGCCAGACAAACAAATTCAATTAACTCAATATTTTCAATTGCTGGCAAAAAAGTCCCATCTCCCCGCAAGAAAAATTCTGCAGGCCCTGGGATTCATGGCATCCTGCATTCTACTAATACCATATGCCAGACTGCATATAAGGAAATTACAATGGTACCCAAGTGTTTGGACTCAACACTCTCACAGTTTAGAAGCAGTAATACCAATGATTCCTTGCCTACAACAGGAGTTTCAATGGTGGGCACAGGCATGTCACCTAAACAAGGGTCAACCTTTTTACCCTACCCACAGCCAGGCTGACTCTAACAACAGATGCTTCAGAATATGCCTGGGGAGCACACATGGCAGGAAAATGTATTCAGGGCACGTGGACCACAGAACAGATGCATCCTCACATCAATCAAAAAGAGATGTTGGCTGTTCAAAATGCCCTAACAGCTTTCAAGGACCTTCTGCATCCAGGACAATTATTATTAAAGACAGACAACACCATAGTAATGTGGTACATAAACAAGCAAGGGGGCACTCATTCTTATCTCCTATGCAGGCAGGCCATGACCTTGTGGAACACAGCTCTAACGTATCATGTTCATCTGCAAGCACAATTCCTGCCAGGAAAGAAAAATACTCTGGCAGACTATCTAAGCAGAAATATCATGGACCCTCACGAATGGAAATTGAATCCACAAATCTTCAGCATGGTGTAACAAACATAGGGATGCCCAGACATAGATCTTTATGCCTCCCCACGGAATTGCCAACTCCAAAAATTCTGCACAAGGACTTATCACACACAAGCATGGAAAGTGGATGCTCTCTCGTTCAGCTGGAAAAGCCTAAAAGTTTATGCCTTCCCACCACTGCCTCTCCTTTCAAAGGTACTCCTAAAAGCCAGACAAGAAAAACCACAGATGATCCTTATTGCTCCAGACTGGCCACACCAGCACTGGTATCCAATCTTAAAGAACTTAGCTCAAGGCCCACCATGGATTTTGCCTCAAATTCCACACCTTCTGACTCAAAATAATCAGATCCTGCATGGTCAGCTCAAAACCCTAAACCTGGCTGCTTGGCAGATTTATTAGTCAAACAGGCAACACCTCTCTAAAGCTGTTGTGGATGTCATTTTGGAGGCCAGGAGGCCTAGCACCAGGAAAGCTTACTCAGAAAAATGGAAGAGATTCTGCACCTGGAACCAGGCTCAAAGCCTGGACCCTCTTGTTCCAAACATTCCTCAGATTTTACAGTACTTAACTGAGATGCTGGACAAAGGCCTATCCTCATCAATTAAGATCCACGCCTCTGCCATTTTAGCACATTACAACACGGATCCTCCTTTATTTTCTCATCCCTTGCTAAAGCAGTATCTCAGAGGGGCTAAAAACATAAGATCACCCCGGAGAGCACCAACACCAACTTGGGACCTCAATTTCATTTTGGAAAAACTGACCCTGCCACCTTTTGAGCCAGCCAATACAGCCGATCTAAACTTTTTATCATGGAAAACAGCTCTGCTCCTGGCAGTAACTTCAGCACAAAGAGTCTCAGAGCTTCAGGCATTAATGGCAGTGGAACCTTTTATAATTTTTCATCAGGACAGGGTTTCTTTAAGGACAAACCCTACTTTTATGCCAAAGGTGGTATCTAGTGTGGCTCTTAACCAAACCATCCATTTGCCAACTTTTTATCCAAACCCCCAGAATAAAGGGGAGAAACTTCTGCACTCTTTGGACAAACACAGGCAGCTATGCTTCTACTTGGACAAAACAAAAGCTTTCAGGAAAACTGAGCAACTGTTTGTAGCATATGCTGCAGGATCACAGGGTAAGGCTATCTCAAAGCAGACTGTATCCAAATGGATAGGACACTGTATTCGTTACTGCTATGCACAGCATGGAAAATCAGTCCCTAATAACATTAGGCCACATTCCACCAGGGCAACAGCCACGTCAACAGCCTTTCTCAGAGGAGTACATACCAAGGAAATTTTGGAGGCTGCAACTTGGGAGTTCAGTGCACACCTTTACCAAGCATTACCACTTGCCTCTTTACTCTAACTCCAGAGCAGGATTTGCCACTGCAGTTCTTCAGGGCCTCATAGCCAATCCTAACTCTTTATAGACCAGCCACCCAACCTTAGCTTTGGGATTCTACCCAAGTGTAATGACTGCAGCAGTGTAACACGAACATACTACAGTTTTGTACCTACCATAAATGTAGATGGTCAAGTGTTCACACTGCTGCAGTCCAGGTTACCCTCCCTCCATCCCCTCTGAACTGGCTGGACTTATCTATACCTTTCTATCCTATACAACCCTTGTGGTGTATTTGCTTGTAACTGAAGGTATTATTTTTTATTTGATATGTATATTTTTATTAGCAATATGTATTGCCTACCTACTTGGGGACACCTGACATCTGGGGCAAGAAAAACTGAAGAAAATGGCGTCGGATGCATCTTGTATGCCCCTGGCACACTGACATCAGGGAGGAGGCGACAGCAACTGACACCAGACCAGGACATTGGAACTTTGGCTGACTGCGGGACCGCCTGACGGCAGGATAGCCCAAGTGTAATGACTGCAGCACTGTGAACACTCTAACATCTACATTTATGGTTGGTACAAAACTGTACTTTTCGGACTTAGGTTACGGAAATTGATTTTATTCATATTTTGGTAAATAACTTTGCAAGGGAGCCTCTGAATGTGCTACATAATACCTCATTTTGAAGACAGTATTAATAGTTCCAACATGGTAAATGAACTGTGCCTGTATGTTGTACACATGTACAGATAGTTTGTTTCAGACCCAAGTTATGGAAATTGATTTTCTTTTCATATTTTGGTAAGTAACTTTGCAAGGGAGCATGTCAGTGTGCCAAGTAATACCTCATTTTGAAGACAGTGTTACTCCTTACAACATGGTAAAAACTGTGTCTGTGCAGTGTACACATTTACAGATATCAGTTTGTCTTGTAGGATTATGAAAATTATACATTTCCAATACTTCTCATTATTATGCCCATATCTTTGCAAGGGAGCATGGTGATGACACAAATGAAGCATCATTTTGAAGCTGACCTTGAGACAACTTCTACATTGCTGTGTAGCTTCTGTCGGTTACAGGTGATGAGATATGCTTTATCAATTATGAGAAATATACTAATCATATTTCTGTGAATATCTTCGTAAAGGATCATCGCACAGTAATGGTTAAGGTATAATTTTAAAGCTGACATTCATACAAACAAATTAAATAAAAATTGTATGGGTCCACATGGTACATTGACCAAAATATTGTGCTTTGCTTTTCCAAAAAGGTAAAAAATATGCACAATGTCGGCATTCCTTGCCAAATATTTAATAATAACTTTGATACGCAGTACCAACACTTACACTGTTGGAAAGGTCGGTGTCTGCTGAAAAACTTTTGCATTTACATTTTTACTCTAGCTCTTTAGTTAGAGTTATGAACATTTGTTTTCTGTATGGTATTGGAAATGGATATTCTGAAAATGAGCTCAGGGTGCACTGTTGTTCCTATGGTGGAATTAAGCAGGCGGCTTTTTCTAAGCTGCTCTGGAGTGAATGAGTTAAACAAGAACGGTCTATTTCAGGTAAGTTTACTGATTTTTCCACCCTCAGTTATGTAAATTATCGAAGTGCAATGAAAATAGCTCCTTCCTCTTTCCAGGTAAGATGATTCTTTCGGATGTCTAGTTCACTTCTGCTGGCTTATATGCTGTTGTCACTGGTCTGTTTTGAGTCTAAGTGTTGCAGGGCTGTAGCAGAATATAGTTGTAGCTGCCTGCTCATTTTGTGTTTCATTACTGTATGCTTATATTTGAAAGTTAGGAGAAACCCTTGGGAAGGAAAAATTATTGCTTCTGGTAGTTGGAAACCTGGCAAGTTGGAATTTAAGGCTATTTCTTTATTTTATATCTTGCAGAAAAAAAAGTTTGAAGTTGTGGTAAAACAGCTAGTTTGAAAAATGGTCCATTATTTTGCCTTAGACCTGCAAATCTGCATAGCAGAATTTAGCTGAGGAATTTAGTGTGCCTGAAGTGCAAGACAGACAATCAGATCCACATGTATTCTCTTCTCCTGTTGCCTCCCTCATTGCCCTAATTATATATTGGACCCGGTCCATAACCATAACAAAGGCAACATATTCTTCTATTCCTTTACCCACAAAATAGTTTTTGACTCTAATTGTACCTGAACACACACCTCCTCCTCCAGTCTCTGTTCTTTCTCTGTTATGTTCAGAAGTAGATTGTGGGGGTGGTGCTCAAGTCACATATGATGTCGTCCTGTTCAATGTTGTAGTATAATTTACATGTGGGAATTCCTCCACCCAATTGACCCGATGTCCGGCCAGCATGCAGCAGCTTTTAGCTACTGCAAGGTACGTGGGACATCGCATGTATGTGTTGATAATGTCAACTATAAAAGGACATCCACACGTCCAATCCTTAGAACTTTTCTGCGCCATTCAGAACGCTTGACTCGTATGTCGGTCTGTTGCCAGCTTTCAGATAAGTGCCCCACTGGGGATTTGTTTTTTGCTACTGCCTTTTCTGTTTAGTTCAGGTCATCCAGGAAGGGCAAGTGTAGGTGTAGAAGGCAGATTCCACATAGACAGCCACAATCTTTCTCTCTTCTGCTTAGGCCCCAATCACAACCACTATTCTTGTTCCATTTGTCAGGCATTTGTCCCTAAAACCTTACATAGCCGACGTTCAGCTCTGAATCTTTATTTAGAGAATCAGCTAATTAAACATCTGGCTGAGAACATTATGGAGGGTTCTGGGGGTCCTTAAGCTGAGCCAATTTTGAAGAAGAGGGTTAGCAAGCCTAGGCCTGAATTCTCTTCGGCTGTGGCTCTTTCCACTGATGTATCCCTTGAGGTTAGTGAAGACCTGGCATTGCATTTGGAGGTTGGGTCCTGTTCTTGTGTGGGTACCTCATCAGAAGCCGTTAGGGAATCCGACCTAGGTACATCATCAAAAGCAATGCATACATCCATTTCGGATGAACAAGGGGAACCACAGCTCTTTGTGATAGAGGACCCTAGGGACATACCTCCCACTCCTGTTAGGGAACAGGTTCCACAGTCGGTCGCAGACTTTAGGTCTATATCAGGTATTTCCACTTCTCATCATGCAGAAGTGCATGTTAAGAAGAAACAAAGTAAGATGTGCTCAAGCCCCTTTCTCTCCTCAGTCGGACTGGGATATTTTTCTCAGGGGCTGAGTAAGGTTTGATGCCTTCTTGTGCTGTTCCTTTCTCATCCTCTCCTGTTCAGAGTTAGGGAACCGGTATCATCTGATGACGATTCGTCCTCTGATGAGGATTCCTTAGCATAGTCTACACAAATGACTTCCCCTTTAGAATATGCCTCTCCAGAGTAGGAGTCCAATGGGGGGTCCCCAGTAGAAGATGAGATTTCTTTTGGTGAGACAATTAATGAGGGAATTTTTCAAATGTGACTCTCTCAGATTTCTGAAGAGCAAAAGTGGTATGACTTTCTACAAATGGAAGTTCCTTCCCCTTCTGCTGTCCCTCCTGTTTGCCAGCTTTCTTGGACGCTTTCAGTTCCTCTTCTAAAGACCCTGACTCTCAGGCTTCTGCTCCAAAGAGACTAGACAAGTTCTACAAGGTACCCTATGACTCATGTTCCTGTACAAGTATCCTTCAGCTGATCCAGCAGTTGTTTGTATTGCTTCAGACAGGTCTTCCAGATTGTCTCCTCCTCCTAAATTGCTTCCTTCTGTTAAGGAGAGTAAAATTCTAGAAAGACTTGGTAAGAAAGTTTATACTTCTTCCACATTAGCCACCAAAGTCATATGTCCAGGTATTCATTGGGTGTACTTTCTCAGGGTTTTGCCCAACTTCCAGATTCTAACATTAAGAACCAGGTAATGTCTCTATTAGCAGCAGCTTCTCAAGTAACCAGGCATTCTATTAATGTCATTCTAAATAGAAGCACTCTGTAGGCAATGCAGATTATTTAAGTGATGTGCTTTGTGCAAAAGTTATTTTGACATAACATCTTCATAATCTAGCATTACCTGCACAGCTGGTAAAGTGCTGTGACCCAGGAGAAGCACAGCAATTTACTAAAGGGTCCAGTTATAAGCTTTATCTTTGGTGCCACTGACCTGTATCATTTAGACCTTAGCGAGTGCAATGCAGCTACCTCATTTTGAACAATCTAACTCAAATGAGACAGACGATAAAGACAGACAAGGTAAATAAAGGCAGCAGTGATAAAGATAACTGGAAGGAAATTACAATCACGTGTGAAAATAAACAAAAATGGCAAGACAGATGGATTATCATTTAGCATTATACCAATAGAAACTAAACTATAATCTCTGAAGAGAGCAGCTATGAAACTTGCAGCCTATTAGATAATGCAATTTTGTTTCATTAGGCAAGGTTCATGGAATAAATAATGAAACTGGACCCCTTTCTTTCACCCGTAAGTAGTAAGGAATCTACTAAGACTGGAAAGGCCACAATGAACAGATGAGATGATGCTGCTACTTCAGATGTGATTCAGGACAGTATGCTAGAATCCCAGCTGATGTAAGGCAAAGAACTATAGTCAGGTTTCAAGAACAGGCTTAAAAATTCTGAAAAAAGGAGGCACTTGTTTTAAGGGGTGTAAATGCAGCACACTTATTTTATAAGGGTATACATACAACTCTTGCACGTAATAAGTGGGATGGAAAAATAGATTTTTGAATTTTGCATGATGAGCTGGCACCATTTTTATATAATTTGACAGAAATGTAAAACAAAATTAGCACAGCTGAAAAGAGATGACAACAATGCTACAAGCATACTGTGCACCGATGCATTGCACCACAAAGCTGGGAGATCAACATGCGGGGTGGTATAAAGCAGGATTTTGAAAGTAGTACGTGGTGTGGTTTAAAGGATGGGGGTGACAGGAAACCATGGCTAAATAAGACACAAAAGCCTTCCTCCATCAGAATACAACTGCAGAGATCCACAAATGGGAAATTATAGTGAAATAATGTGAAACAAAACTATCACTTGGACCATCAGATCTGTGTATTTTTCCCAATACTGCTCAAGCTGACAGTATCTCGTGAAGATTTATTCTTCACTTTTCTTAAGCGTAGTTATGCTGTTGCAGCATCCTCTAGGGCAGCTGCATCTTGTTCTGTTCATAGAAGGCACTCTTGGTTGAAGTTTCAACCATTGCTAGACATTAAAGCAAAATTGTTGGATACAATTCTTGATAAATCTACTCTTTCTGGTTCTGCAGCTGCAGACTTATTTAAGGTCTTGGAAGGGAAAGGATCTTAATGATTTGAAGCACCTTTTTGTTTCTGCTGGTCCAAAATTCCACAGGAATTTTCCTACAAAAATATGCTTTGTTAGAAGATCCAGTGGTCCCATCTTCCTCCTCAGCTTCTTATTCTAGACCTAAAAAGAGTGCTAGGAGACCTCCACAGTCTAAGACTAGTAGCTCTGCACCTACCTCCCTGCAGTCCTATCCAGCCAGGGCAAGTACTCTGTGACTACCAGCCTCTTCCAAGTCTTAATCCTCTCTCTTCTTCTTTCTCTTTTCCAGCTTGGGCAAGGATAACTCAGGATTCTTGAGGTCTTTCCATTATCCAGCAGAGTTATTTCATGACTTGGAAAAATGTCCCCCTTTCTTGGGAATTCCACAACCCCCATCAACCAATTGAATTGGTTTCCAGAGGTTCTAAAGTTACTTTCACAAGGCACAATTCAACAGGTGCCAGTGGATCAAAAAGGCAGTGGTTTTTATTCAAGGACATGTCTTGTCCACAGGAAAGATGATCCTTGCAGACCAATTCTGGATCTTTCTGATTTAGACATATTTCTAATAGTACCATCCTTCCTCATTCTGTCTTTACAGACTCTTTCCCCTTATTCCCCCTCACTCTTGCATGGCCTCTCGAGTTATCAATGATGGTTATCTTCACATCCCCATCTGTCCTCTTTACAGGAAATGTTAGTTTCTCTGTGGCTTCTTTGCACATTCAGATGTTCATGTTTCACTGTTGCAGTCATCACCTGTGGGGTTATCCCTGCTGTGGTAGCCCTCGGCCGGCCCCACTGTTTTTCTACGTTGGCTGCGGTCGCTTGAGACTGACGTCAGGTCGTCAGTGCTGTAAAGCAAGGCAGCCGACGCCATTACATCAGTCTTTCTTGGAGCCCGTAACAGAAGCAGTTTGCAAGTGTGGCAGTTGGTTGCTACCAGAGCTCGAATTACAGCTGAAAACATCTAAAGCTAAGTACCCCATTGGGGATCCTTTTCTTGCACTAACCAATGCCTGAAAAAGTTAATTGTCTCGCCTGTGGAAAGCATATCCCATACAGAGACTTCTATTCATGCTACGTCACTTGTTTAGGCCCAGACCACGATGTCCCCTGTTGCCTGTTCTGTGCCCTCTTTAACACAAGAACCATTCATTGTAGAGCCCTTATTGTGGACTGGTATTTTCGTCTTCCGTCTTTGCATATTGAAATAGCGTCCGTCAGTTAATCTGTAGATATTCCAAAAAAACATAGAGATAGACCACACAAGGCTAAGGCTTCCGACGCTACCGCTAAGCAGGTCACCAGTTCTCCGGAATTCAATGAGGAGCTTTTGCAGCCCCTGATGCCCAATACAATATCTATGTAGGCCTCTATTGAGACCCTTTCGGAGTCCGGTATGCTGCAGAAATCTTCATCTTCCAAGCCTTTGGTTGTCTTTGCCTCAGTTGGGTCCGGAGCCACGACTTGGGCACCAGCTTCTGAGGAGGCCTTTTGCACTACAGATTCTAGACAAAAACGACCTCTTTTCATCCAACTACCGTTTCTCTTAGACCGATGGATACTGTTAGGCCTAGAAGCCAGGTCACTCCTAAAAAATCTACTTCTACTCACCATCTTACTCTTGCTCCACCACCCCAAGCCCAAATGCTTAAGGTGGCAGAGGATCTTATCTCCCTCGTCAGTGGTAGTCAGGCCACAACTTCTAAAAGGAAAAGACACCCTTCTCCTGAAATAATGAGAGAACAGGATTCTGAAGAATCTGATTATTCAAATTTTGAAGAGGAACAACCACTTCTTACTGCTTATGAGGATTCAGATGCAGAGGAATCCATTCCTTCTACCTCCCCACCAGAAGACCTTTCCTTTGGGGAAACCCTTCACACCCTCAGGGAACATTTCCACTGGGGAATCCCAGGACTTCTCTGTCTAAGAAAAGACCAAGAGAGTTTCTAGACCTGCCCCAACACAGACCCCTGGCCACCCCCCATCTTAGAAGCGTTTTCCATGAATCCAGCTTAGTTCCTGATGCCCTACCTGCTTCCAGTAAACCTGACATTTATTACAGAGTACTGGATTCTCTCAAATACCTGTACAGAAGTCCTGCTGCAGACCCAGAGGTCATTACACAGGGACCTAAAGGAGCTAAGGCCAGTTATGCGGAGAGTCCTATTCCTTCTGACAAGGATTCCAGAGCTCTGAAGAGATGGGGAAAAAAGTATACAACCTCTGCAATTTTAGCTATCAGAGACTCTACTGTTAGTTCCATATGTTAAAATATCAACACACTTTGGAACTATTAAAGCAAAAGATTTCTACCTTTCCTGACTGTGCCAATTTGGAAGAGTTAGCAGATTTACTGCACTCTACTTGTCAAGTGGCCAAACACACACTGCACTGTGAATATGACTCCCTAGAAGCCTCAGTCAGGGCAGCAGTGTCAGGATCTGTCATTAGGAGACATGCATGGTTGAAGGAACAACCTCTCCCTGATCATGTCTGGTCTAAATTAATTGATGCACCCTTGGATAAGGACTGCTTGTTTGGAGTAAGCACAGAAGAGGTGCTTAAGATGAAAGACAAAGCAAAATCTATGCAAACAGTAAAAGATTTCTTTCAGGTTCAGCAGGAATTTTCCTTCTAAGCACTGGTCTTTCCTGTACCTAGCAGACAGGGGTAAGGTAAGCCCCGCAAGGACAGACCACCCAGGCCCCTATCCCAGGGACAGCAGAGAACCAAATGGTGGACCACTTCCGCCCCAAAGGCAGGGAGTTCTAAGCCATCCTTCTATGGCAAAAACTCTCAATGACTCCCACTTCTGCCCTCCTTTCACTCACCAAAAGCTAGGGGAAAGCCCCCCCCCCTTCAAAGAAAATTGGCTTTCTATAACAAAGGGCCAATGTGCCTTAAAGATCATTTTTCAGGGATACATTCTTTTTCAACGAACTCCCAATTCCAAGAGGGTACCCAGACTTATCTCCAAATCTGTGGGTAGATGCATTGAAACAAGTCCAAACTCTCATATCCCAGTGAGAAGTAAAACCTGTTCCCACAGATCAAACAGGCAAAGGCTTTTATTCCAGACTATTCCTTGTTCCCAGAAAAGAGAGGGCACTTTGCGTCGCATCCTGGATCTATCCATTCTGAACACCTCCCTGGTGGTCCCCAAATTCAGAATGCTAACTTTGCAGCAACTGCTGCCTGTGCTGACAAAAAAAATGCCTGGTTAGTGAGCCAAGACTTAAAAGATGCCTACCTCCACATCCCCATAAGGAAATCCTGCAGGAAATTCCTGTGCTTCAGAGCAGGCTCACAACACTTTCAGTGCTCTGCGCTACCCTTTGGCTTATCTACTGCTCCCAGGGTATTCACCAAATGCTTAGCCCTGGCCGTAGCATTTTGCAGACAGAGAAATATACAGATTTACCCTTCTCTGGATGACTGCCTCATTCAGGCAGAGTGCAAATAAAAGCTGTTGCAGAACCTCCTCTTTGTCAAAACCCTCCTAGGTTCCTTAGGGTTCACCATCAACGAGAAGAAATCAAAGCAAACCCCCTCCAGGAGGATCATTTTTTTGGGAGCACTGCTGGACACAGCATCCCAAATGAATTTCCTATCCCCAGATAACCAGAGCTTCCTGCCTCTCTACTTTACCCAGCTGGCTTCCAGAAGTCACCTCACAGGGAGGAAGTTTCTGCAAGCCTTGGGGTACATGGCATCTTGCATCCTTCTAATTCCTCTGGCCAGGCTTCACATGAGAAAACTTCAGTAGTGTCTAAAGAACCTTTGGTGTCGGCACTCTCAGCCACTAGAGATTTCTCTCCCTCTGATCTCCTTTATATGGGCCGAGTTTGTCTGGTGGGCAGTGCCCTATGCCAAGAAAGTCTCCCCTTCACCCTCCGCCCTACCGGGCAGACCATCATAACCAATGCCTTAGACATTGCATGGGGTGCTCACCTAGCAGGCAGGTGCACCCAAGGCCTTTGGGATGCCCAGCACCTTCCCTTACACATCAACCTGAGGGAATAATGCCAGTACAAAAGGCTCTGACATCCTTCAAACCCCATCTCAGGCCAGGAGTTATCCTTATCAAAACAGACAAACCCCACTGTAATGTGCTACATCAACAAACAGGGACCCAGTCTTACCCTTTGTGCAGGCTAGCCATGAACCTCTGGCTGACAGCCTTGTCCATGGGATTACAACTAATAGCCCAGTACCTGCCAGGGATCAACAACACCCTGGCAGACCACTTAAGCAGGAACGTACGGGACCTCCATGAATGGCAGCTCCACAGAAAAATCGTTTTGCAAGTCACTCAGGAGTGTGGAACTCCGGAGGTGGATCTCTTTGCTTCGCACCTCAGCCACCAGTTAAAAAACTTTTGCACCAAGGAGGATCACCACCTAGCATGGAAGGGGGGATGCCTTGACCTTTCTCTGGAACTCACTGTTTTGTGTGCGCATTCCCTCCTCTGCCATTTTTTCCCAAGGTAGTGATCAAGATAAGGGAGGAGAGACCAAAAGCCATCCTCATTGCTCCAGATTGGCACAGACAGCATTGGTACCCCTTACTGTGCAGCCTGACATCACAGTCTCCTAGGCAGCTTCCCCTGATCTCAGACCTCTTGACTCAAGTGTGGGTGCACCCAGACTTGCAGACTCCCAAACTGTCAGCATGGCTGATACTCTAAAAGCAAAACCGGTCCTAGACATTTTCACAGATGCCAGAAGGCCCAGCACCAGAAAATCTTATGCAGGGAAGTGGAAAAGATTCTGTTCCGGGAGCAGTTCCTCACAACTTTCCATCCCTCTTATCCTGGACTACTAGCAGAGTTGCTCAATAGTGGTCTTTTTCTCTTTTATTAAAATCCACACCTCAACCATTTCAGCTCATTTTGATACAGACTAGCCCCTGTTCTCACATCCTTTGGTTAAACAATTCCTCAGATGGGCTTCTAATTTCACACCTCCCAGAGGGCCACCCATGCCAGCCTGGGACTTAAATTATGTTTTGGAAAAACTAACCTTGCCACCCTTCGAACCTGCTGTTTCAGCAGAACTGAAATACCTCTCATGGAAGACTGCTTTCCTACTTGCTATCACTTCATGCAGAAGGGTTTTTGAACTTCAGGCATTGATGGCCATTGAGCCCTTCATTTTCCATCCAGACAGGGTCTCCCTGAGGACATAACCCCTCCTTTATGCCCAGGGTGGTATCTAACATGACTCTCGACCAGGCCATACATCTACCCACCTTCTTCCCTAACCCTCAAAACAAGGGGGAAAAATTCTGCACTCACTCAATGTGCACAGACAGCTCAGATACTACCTGGACCGTACTAAACCCTTCAGGAAAACAGACCAACTTCTTGTCAGCTTTGCCCCAGGGGCAGAGGAGAAGCCCATTTCCCAAGCAAACCATTTCCAAATGGATATCACACTGTATCCATTTCTGCTACTGAATACATGGGACACCATCCCCTAAGTGTATTCGTACCCATTCCACTAAGGCAGCCTCCACTTCCACAGCATTCCTGAGAGGAGTTCCCACCAGAGACCTCTTGGAAGCTGCCACCTGGACCTCTGTCCATACCTTTACAAAGCATTACCACCTTCCTCTTTTCTGTAAGGCTAGGGCAGGGTTTGCCCCTGCAGTTCTGCAAGGCATGCTTACCTATACCTAGATCTCTTAACTAATCCTTCCACCACTCTCCTCAGCTTTGGAAATCCTCCCACAGGTAACGACTGCAGCAGTGAAACACAAAGAACATAGTACAGTTGTGTACACTTACCGTAAATGTAGATGTTCAAATGGATTCACTGTTGCAGTCCTGATTTCCCTCCCCCTTATATCCTCTTTATATAGGGAGACATAAGCTTTTTATGGTAGCTTTTATCCACCAGGACCACTTTACCATATTTCCTTGAGCTTCTGTCTGGTTAGGGCAAGAGAAGCTGATGTAATGGCGTTGGCTGCTTTGCTTTATAGCACTGATGTCCTGACATCAGTCTCAAGTGACCGCAGCCGATGCAGACAAACATTGACTCTGGTATTTGGGCCGGCCGAGGGCTACCACAGCAGGGATAAACCCACAGGCAATGACTGCAACAGTGAATACACTCTAACATCTACATTTATGGTAGGTGCACACAACTGTACTTCCTCTGCCTTGCCTTTTTGACTTTCAACTGCCCCTGAGGTATTCACAAAGTGATTGGCCCCTGTGATTTCTTTTCTGAGTGGAGTATTCAGGTATACCCATACCTGGACAATCTTCTTTTTCTGGCTTCTGTATCTAAACAGCTGACTCAGAATCTGTAGTTTGCCATCCCTTTGCTACAAAGTATAGGGTTCATAAATTTCAAAACATTTTTCCCTGTCCCTTTCTCAAGATCACATCTTTCTGGGCTGCTGGCTCAGAACAGACCTTGTGATGGCTTTTCTTCCAACAGACAAAATTCAGTCCCTCACTTCCTTCTTTGAAAACCTTCTGCGCCTCTCTATTACAGCTGACTTCTAGGTTTCATGGCATCCACAATTTCCATACTGCATCTTGCAAAGCTCTACATGAAGAAACTTCAGTGGTACCTCAAGTCTGTTTGGACGCAGCATGTTCACCCTCTGGAGTTTGTGAGCCCTCTGCACCCATGCTTAAAAACAGAGCTTCTTTGGTGGATTCCACAACTTGCTCTGAATCCAAGACTTCCTCTTCATCTGGCCAGTCTACTCAACAGTTATTCATGGATGCCTCAGACACTGGTTGTGGGACGTTTGCTTCAAAGAAGGTACAGGAAAGAACATATCAACATCAAAGAAATGAGGATTTTTATTCTAGCTCTGCAAGGCCTTTCATCCTCTCTTTCAACCAGATCCTCTGAAAGTGTTTACGGACAGCACTGCAGTTCTCTGGTATGTCAACAAGCGGGGGGGGGGTGCAAAGTCTTACCTTCTTTGCAGGTTAGCTGTCATGGCATGGAATTTGGCAGCTCAGTACAAGGTAACACTTTGGTGTATATCCCATTTGCTCAGAATATTATGGTGGACTCATTAAGGAGATCTGTGACCCAATCCCCACATATGGATGCTTCACATCGATGTGTTTCTGGACTGTCGTCGTCCAGTGGGGTACTCCACTTCTGGATCTATTTGCCTCCCTTCTGAACAGAAAACTTCCTCTATTTTATGCCAGATTTCCAGATTCTCTGGTGTGGAAGGTGGACACCCTATCTTTTCCATGAAAGGGGTGTTTCTTTTTGCATCCCCACTTTCCTCTCATTTAAAAAGTTTTGCCGAAGATTCAGCAGGACAAACCAAAAATCTTGCTGGTGACTCCCTTTTGACTAAGGCAGCATTGATTCCCTCCTCTTCTGCATTTAGACAAGGGCAATCATCACGTTACCTGCCAGAGTGTGGACCTGCTCGCACAAGACAAGGGATCTCTGCTTCATCCACATTTGTCAACCCTATAACTGACCCTGTGGGTGATCAACTTTGATTCCTTTCAGCCTCCCTTTTTCACAGGATGTGTTTAGAGTTCTGCAGGAGGCCAGAAAGCCCAGTACTAGAAAATCTTAACTTATCCAAATGGAAGAAGTTTTCAATCTGGTGTCTTTCATAAAATCTGGATCCACGTCCCGTGGCTGCTCCAGTGGTTCTTTCTTGTTAGTTGCTTAATAGTGGTCTGGCTTATTTGTCAGTGAAAGTTCACCTGTCAGCTATTTCTGCATGTCTGCCATCTCCACCTTTGGCTTCCAGATTGGGAAGTAAAACTTTTTTTTTTAAGGCATCCTTCATTTTAAACCACACAAGAAACCAGTTCCTCTTCCTTGGGATTTGAATTATGTTTTAGAGAAGCTTACTCTGACCCCTTTTGAACCTGCAGCCTCAGCTTCTTTAAAGTTTTGTTCTTAGAAAACAATTCTTCTGTTGGCTTTAACCTCTGCTAGAAGAGTTTCTGAGATTCAAGCTTTAATGGCTTCTCCACAAGGATTGGTTCTCTCTGCGTACCAATTTTTCTTTTATACCCAAAGTGATGAATGAGTTGTGTCTTAATCAATCTATTCAATTGCCCACTTTCTTCTGTTCTCAGTCCTCCAGTGAGAGGATCTTGCACACATTGGATGTGGGTAGACAACTCAGATTTTATTTGGATAAGACTTAAGACTATCAGAAAATCTGATCAGCTATTTTTCTGTCCCATTGCTCTGGTTTGCCTGTGTCTAAACAGACAACAGCTTCTTGGATTTCTAAGGCAGTTTTGTTTTATGACTTCCTTGGTAAGATGCTTTCTGCTTCTGTTAAGTCTCACTCCACGAAGTCTGTGGCTTCCTCAGGTGCATTCTTTAAAGGCCTGGATGCTATTTTAGAGGCTATTTTGTCTTCTGTGCATACTTTAACCAAACATTACAAGTTGGACACCATTTCTAGATCTAGAACAGGGTTTGCTAGAGCCATTCTCCATGTCTTTGTGGAAAGCTCTTCTGTTCAAAGCTCCTCTGTTCCTTCCTCCTTCCCTGGGTTCCTACTAAGCTTTGGCATTCTTTCATAAAAAAAAAATGCTGCAACATTGAATAGAAGAATATAGAATAGTTGTATAAAATTTTAACCATTACCATAGATGTCCTTCTCTTCTGTGTTGCAGTATTCTGTCCCTCCCTCCTCCCCCCCTATATCTTTGCTTCTTTCCTTGGATGGTATTTTATTGTTCCTTTAGGTCTGGTGTTCTTTCTGGGGCATTACAATTCTGAGGATTATATGCCCCCATGTCCTTTTATGGTTGGCATTGTCAGCACATACGTGTGATGCCCCCACGTACCTTGCAGTAGCTAAAGCAGTTGTATTCTGGCCTGATGTCGGGTTGAGGACTTCCCATATATAAAGAATACTGCAACATAAAAGAGGACATCTATGGTTATGTTAAGATTTTACATAGCTATTCTTTTTCTGGTAGTCCATTCTGCAGCCAACAGCACAGCACCCATCCATACCCCCACTCATCTTGTTAAGCTGTTAAAATGTGCAGGCAGTTGGCAGGACATCCTTTTCTCTACTGTGATCGTGTAGTAACTGAAAAATGAGTGAATGTGTAAGAACATACATTTGAATTGTTTAGTTACGGTTGGCCATGGAGATTTGGGGTATAAAGGTTATTGTGCCGGTCCTGACTCATTTGGTTAATTTTGTATACAATGACAATTTTTTGGATTGAGTGGTGTCTGAACCCAGTAGTCTGCCAAGGACTGGGAGTGATGAGAGATTGTACTTTTGTGTGTGCATTAAGGATTGAAAGGGGGACAACCAGTGAGATGCAGAATGTTTTGGCAGACAAACCTATTAATATTAAGGATGACTGTTTATGTAAGGGACTGTGCCTGTTGAGGCAACAGCTAGACTGGAAAAAGGAATATGTTTACTCCAGTTTTGATTAATTGGAACTAGAAAATACTAGAATGTAAACACATTGCCTAGGTGGAGTACACATTGTCATTTTCAGTAGGCATGCCCATGCTAAATAACCTCATGACAAACCAGCATTTGCTTACGTCCAAGTATCCATTTCAGTGGAAACTGACATGGGCTGTCTGTGGTATATCAAGAGAGATAGTTTAGAAAGTGGTAGTTGCACCTGATTGTTGGTGCAGTGAAATTTACAGGTTATGTAAATGTCTAACTAGGATATGCACAGCACAGTTATGTATAATGGCTAATGACTACCTCATAGCCACAGTCTGCTGTGTTCAGAATAAAACAGTAGTGCAATAGAGGTTAAGAAGAACTCAAACACAGAGACACTGGAGAATAAAATGAACATTAATTAGATTTTAAGACACAGTGACCACTGTACATTTGGCGGAAGAGCTGAAATACCTCATGGAGGATGATAGAAAAAGTATTGGGGAAACAAAGAAAACCAGAGGTAGAAGTAGAGCCAGCCAGTGTTTTCTATAAATGATCGATACAGTTCTTTTTAAACTTTAAACTATTTCTTTCATCACAAGTGATTAAGAACAGAACTCACTTAGCCACCTACACTTGTCCAGAAAAATATTTTTGCAGGGGTGACAATACCCCTGCACCCCTCCTCCCCATGTGAGTGGATCACACCTCTTTTTACTTTTGTATACTAACTCCACTGATCCACCACAGTGGGGAAATGAAAGATTCCCCAGTGTAGCTCACAGCAATCTTGTACAGTAGTCCCACAGTGCCTCCATTATATTGATACATCCTGATCAAATGGGCATCAATCGCTAGTAGGGTAGCCATCAAATCGAGGATATAATTGCTTTCGGAGACCAAATGAATTGTTTATTTTTAAAATGCAGCTTAAACTGTAGTTACAGAAGTAAAGGAAGCCATCATATAATTGGCATGATCCAAAATATTTTTTGAAAATTTCTTTCCCATTGTAGAAATTGCAATATAGCTGGTGGTTTGACTCCTTATTGGAACTATAGTTGGTAGCTTAGAGTGGTGCATATTTCTCTTTCATAAGTTTTTTTGTTCTGTACTGAATCTTGTGGGTAGCTTAGAATGGTGCACACTTCTCTTTAGTGCTAGAGGTGGTTATACTTTTGTAAGATTTTGTTCTGTAGAAATTGTGTGAGAGTACTACATACCTTTTTTGTTTCATTTCCTTTCAGTGGACCTCTGATCTCCTTGAGTCCATTCATTCCCTCATCACTGTTGCACCCTCCCCCTCAAACTACTGTATTGTTTCCTGATAGAGAGAAATCTTAATTCCTTTCAGTAGTAGGAGCAAGTGTTTGGTGAAACACATTTGTACACATGGAGTATATATATGCATTTGGTGTAAAAGATTTTTTTCTCTCATCTTCCCTACTTAACCAGAAGTACACCAGATGTGTAGTGCATATTTCATGTGGAGTAAGTATATGCATTCTCCCAGATGTGTGATCTGTAGAAGTGGGCTCTCTGCCTCATTCTACAACTTGGCAGTCCTCCTAGATAGATAGTAGTGATTTTCTATTTCAGAGGAAGTATTAAGACAGACCAGACTGTAATGCTCAATGGGGCAGTAACTGCTGCCTAATTTTGTATGAGGCTTAGTAGTTTTGGTCTCAACTCTTCTTGGTCCTAAATGGGACAGGCAGCTTCTATTCCCTTCTGGATATCAGTAACTTCAATCAATACATCTACTAGTTTCAGATCTGGATGGCCTTCTTGGTGAGGATCATGCCATTAGTTCCACTGAGTATCTTGAGTGCTTGTGATCATAATGGATGCTTTTTGGCATTATAGTTGTTAGGGTCCACACAGGAGATTGTAATTTACTTTGGGGTCATCAATTAAAATGCAAACTATTGATGTGTAAGCATTCTTTAGACCCCAAAATCATCTCCAGAGTTGTGGCTAAATTCTTGCAAAGAGTAGAATACCTATGTCTTCCCATACTTTGATATCTGGCTTCTGGTGAACCATATCCAGGAGCTCTCTGGAAGTGGACCTGATGTGAGCAGTCTTGTGGTTGCAGCACTTAAAGGTGACCTTAAGTAGAAAAAAGTCCTTTATTGCATGAGTTGGAACACTTCAGTGGCAGTTTCTAATATGATCGAGCCTTGGACCCTGATGAATTTTTTGGACTTTGTGGCTGACGCCAAGCCTCATTGTAGAGCCTGGGGGACAAAAGACCAGAACACATTTTCACCCCTTCTTCCCAATGAGGAAGAAGGGAATAATTTCATTTTATAAGGTCCAGGGACAGAATAAAAAGAGGTCTACAATCCAAACTGCCCCTTATGGATGGGCAGCAGCTGGTGCAACCTAATGTGTAGTCCCTGTCATTCCACTGGTTTGGCCAGCCAGGATTTTAGAGGGTATTTGAATTACTAAAAAGCCTTCCTCTTGGTAGGCCTATTCCTTGAAGTGAAAGGTGGTCCACATTTTTTTTTTTATGGAGTAGCACCATGTACTCCCTCATTTGGTCAACTTGCAGATGGTCTTTACATTTACCGTTTTAAAAAGGCAGGGGCAATAAATTGTAATCCCTGGAACTGCAGAACTACAAGTGTGAGTACAGCGAATGTATACCAAGTCAGCGATTGCCTTAGTGCGTTTCCCTCATCATGGTTAACAGGTTTGCCAGTTTGCAGTTTGAGCCTAGTACATTTGCAGCACTCAAGTTCATTATCTTGGAAAACACATTGATAGGCATTGCATGTGTGTGTAAGATCTTAGATCTTCAGGCCTTGTAGTGAACCACATCTAGCCTTTCACAAGGGTACGGTGATTCTCAGGACAAGTCATGTTTCCTTCTACTAATGGTTTTAGTATTGTCCCTAAACCAATCCATTTTTCTTCTGGTTGTCACTGCAGTGACAGAATGAGAGAAAAGGCCTTTTGCACCGTAGACATGTGCGAGTAGCTTAAATGCTGTGTGAGCCAGGTGCAAGAGTTTAGGAAGAAGGACCAGATATTCTTCATGTTTCATTGTTGCAGTCATTACATTTGGGTAATCTGCTGGCAGGTTGCCCTCAGTTGGCCTGATTAACAAAGTCTTGGGTCCTGCGTCGGTTGCTGTCCCTTCTTCCATGACGTCAGGTCATCAGGGGTATAAAGCATCCAGCCGACGCCATTATATCGGTCTTTCTTGCCACACGGTGCCCGAAGCAGAAGCGGTTCGCAAATGCCGGTCGGCCAACTCCTGAAATTTTTGTTTACGAGTTTCAGAACAGAAGTCTTCAACTAAAAAGCTAAGTACCCCATTGGGGAAACTTTTTCTTTCTCCTTACCGATGTCAGTAAAAGTTAATAATTGTATTACTTGTGGGAAGCAAATACCTCATAAGGATTTTCACTTGTACTGTATTCCTTGCCTAGGCCTTGACCACGACGTACCTTGCTGTCGGTTCTGTGCTTTATTTAATCAACTCACTATCTGTTGGTACATTTTTGCTTCTAAATATTTTGGATCATGGTTTAATTATCCAGAAATGACATCTGTTAGCAATCAGACTACCAGAATACCTAAAAAATGCAAAGAAAAAGAGGCAGGCCGTTGAGGTCCAAAACTGCCGATGACACTTCTAAGCCAGTCGCCACTTCGGTACTCATTGAGGTGCTTTTTGCAGCCCCTGATGCCCACTACTTCTGATTTGCCGGCCTCTACTGAGACCCATTCGTAGTCCGGTATGCCACGAGATGCTTCAATTATGGAACACGCGGATGTCTCTACCTTGGATGGGTCCGAAGCCGCTGTGCAGGCACTGGCTTCTGAGGGTGTATACAGGCCTACAGATTTGTATATTAAACCAACGCCACCTTCAATATTAAGGCCAAAATCTCAATCTGTGTCTAAAAAATGATGCCTAGGCCACATGTGCAGGCCCCTTTGCCTAAAAAACAAATGATCAAAATGGCTGAAGATTTAATTACTCTAATCAGGGGTAGCCAACCCCCTCCTTCAAAGAGGCCTAGGGCTGAACCTGACTATGAATCTTCTGAGCAGGATTCTTTTTCTTCTGACTCTTCTGATGAACAGGATTTGTCTATACCTACTTATGAGGACTCTGATGCAGAGGATTCCATGCCTTCTGACTCTCAACCTGAGGATTTTTCTTTTGGGGAAACTTTACATACCTTAAGGGAACATTTCCACTGGGAAAGTCAGGATTTTTCTGAATCCAGAAAGAGGCTTAGTGATTTTCTTCCTCCTCAGCATAGGCCTTTGGCTATACCTCCTGTACTAGACATTGTTAATGTGTTTTCAGAATCTAGTATGGCTCCTGATTCTCTGCCCTCCAGCTCCTTGTAAGCCAGACAGATACTACAAGGTTCCTGACTCCCACAAATTCCTTTTCAAAAAATACTGTTGGGGATCCTGAAACCATTTCTCAAAGCCCCAAGGGCATTAAGGCTTCTATTGCTAAAAATCCTACCCCTTCTGATACTGATTCCAGGGCGTTGAATAGATGGGGTAAGAAGGTTTATACTTCTGCAACCTTGACAATCAGGGCTTTAAACTGTCAATTCCATATGCTAAAATATTATCAGCATATCATGGGACTGCTTAAACAGAAAATGATGATTTCTGACAGTGGAAAATAAAGATTTACAGGATTTATTGCATTCAGCTGAACAAGTTGGAAAACATACTTTCAATGTGGTTTATTCTTTGGAGGCCTCTTGCAGGGCTGCTGTTACTGGGTCTGTGCTTAGAAGGCATGCTTGGCTTAAGGAGCAATCTCTGCCTGATCATGTTAAAGCAAAATTGTTGGATGCTCCTTTGCAGCAGGACCATCTGGCAATAAGGCTGAAGAAGTTCTAAAGATGGAAGATGAGGCTAAATCTATGCAGACTGTGAAAGATTTATTACAAGTACAACCTCCAAGATTTAGTAGGCACTGGCCTACTAAGAACTTGCCCTTTCCAGTTCCTTCCAGAGCCACTCAAGCCAGACCCAGACATGCCAAAAGCACCAAGTTTCATTCCCAAGGGACTTTCAGAACTAAGCAGTGGGGTGCCTCCTCTTCCAAATCTGGAAACAAGAAGACACCTCCCTATGTTAAACAGTCTCAATGACTTTCCTTTTGAATTACCAAGCACTTACCTTTTAGCCGCCCCTTTGGGGGAAAAACTGGCACTTCATGCAAAAAAGCTGGCAACTTATAACCCAGGGCAAATGGGTTTTAAATATAGTGTCCCAGGGATACAGATTTCATTTCCACACATTGCCAACTCCAAGCGGATGGCCAGACCTGCCTCCAAATCAGTTGGCAGAGGCTCAGAAACAAGTACTTTCCCTCTTAAACATGGGGGCTGCTATTCAACTAGCACCAAAAGGGGAAAAGGGACAAGATTTCTATTCCAGACTTTTCCTGGTTCCCAGAAAAGATGAATCATGGCGTCCAATTCTGGACTTGTCTGCTCTAAACACTTTCCTGGACATTCCAAAATTCAAGATGCTGACTCTTCACCAGTTACTTCCTATGCTAGGCAAACATGCCTGGTTGGCAACTCTAGATCTAAAAGAGGCATACCTCAATCAGGGAATCTTGCAGAAGATACCTCCGCTTCAAAGCAGGCTTTTTGCATTATCAGTTCTCTGCACTGCCCTTTGGCTTATCTACTGCACCCAGGATCTTTACAAAGTGCCTGGCTCCAGTAATTGCATTTTGCAGGCAAAGAAATATTCAGATATATCCATACCTGGACGATTGTCTAATTCAGGGAGAAAACAAGGCCATTCTTCTAAAATATCTGGTGTTTGTAAAAAGGGTTCTAACTTGTCTAGGGTACACCCTAAACAAAAAAATCACAACTAGTACCCTCTCAAAAAATAACATTCCTGGGTGCAAGCTTGAATACAACTGCCCAGATGGCTTAACTTACACCAGAAAAGCAAATTCAGTTGGTGACTTACTTCAGACAGGTGGCTACAAAAAACCCTGCTATCAGCAAGACAAATACCGCAAACCTTGGGGTTCATGGCCTCCTGCATTCTTCTAATTCCATATGCAAGACTGCATATGAGGAAACTTCAGTGGTACTTAAAAAGTTTATGGAGTCAACATTCTCACAGCCTGGAAACAATGATTCCAATCATACCTTGCCTGCAACTAGAGTTCCTTTGGTGGGCAGAGGCCTGCCACCAAAACAAGGGACTGCCATTCACACCACCCCCTGCCACCCAAACCCTAACTACAGATGCATCAGACTATGTATGGGGGGGGGGGGCTCATCTGGCAGGGAAGTGCATTCAGAGCCAAATGGAGCTCGAATCAAATGCACCTTCATATCAATCACAAAGAAATGCTAGTTGTACCGAAAGCACTGACAGCCTTCAAGAACTACCTTCATCCAGGGCAACTAATGGTAAAGACGGACAACACCACAGTTATGTGGTACATAAGTAGGGGGATACATATTCCTACCCCCTCTGCAGACAAGCCATGGCATTGAGGAACACGGCCTTGAGCTATCAAGTACAAGCCCAAATTCCTGCCAGGAAAGCTGAATATTTTGGCAGACTAAGCAGAAATCTCATGGACCCACAGAAATGGAAACTGGAACCACAGATTTTCAACATTTTGGCACGCAAATGGGGGAGCCCAGACATAGATCTCTTTGCCTCATCCCAGAACTACCAGTTGGAGAAATGTTGCACAAGAACTCCTCACAAAGCCTGGAAAGTGGATGCTCTGACAGTCAGCTGGGAAAACCTATCAGTCTATGCTTTCCTCCTCTGCCTTTGCTCTCCAAAGTTCTACTAAAAGTCAAACAGGACAAACCAAAGATGAGTTTGCTTTTTCCAGACTGGCCTTGCCAACACTGGTTCCCACTCCTACACAGTCTGTCACAACCTTCTCCATGGCACCTGCCTCAAACACCTTCCTTACTGCCTCAGCAGAACAATCAGATTCTGCACCCTCTGCTCCAAACATTGAATCTTGCAGCTTGGCTAGTCACCTAAATTTTCCCTTAGCATCCCTCAGCAAACCTCTGATGGATGTCATTTTGGAGGCGAGAAGACCTAGTACCAGAAAATCTTATGCTGACAAATGGAAAAGATTCTGTGCCTGGAATCATTCTCAAGGGATGACCACAGCAGTGCTCAATTTACCTCAGATTTTGCAATACTTAACTGAGATGCTTCACAAGGGCCTATCTTTTTCTTCCATAAAATACATCCCTCAGCCATTTCAGCTCATTACAACACAGAACCCCCCTTTTCTCTCATCCTCTGTTAAAGCAGCATCTCAGAAGGGCCAAAAACATAAGGCCACCCAAGAGAGCTCCAACCCCTGCCTGGGTCCTTAACTTTGTATTGGAAAAACTCACTCTACCTCCTTTCGAGCCAGCTGCTACTGCAGACTTAAAATTCCTTTCCTGGAAAACAGCCTTCCTTTTAGAAATCACTTCGACTAGAAGGATTTCTGAATTACTGGCCCGTATGGCAGTGGAGCCTTTCATCATCTTTCATGCAGACAGGGTGTGACTCGGGACCCCAACCCATCCTTCATGCCCAAGGTGGTATCCAGTGTGGCTCTTAATCAGTCCATTCATTTGCCAACGTTCTTTCCCAATCTACAGAACAAAGGGGAGTGGATTCTGCATTCACTGGATGTACACAGACAACCTAGATTTTACTTGGACAGGACTAAATCTCGAAGAAAATCTGAACAACCGCTGGTAGCATTTGCTGCAGGGGCAGAGGTAAAGGCTATTTTAAAGCAAACCATTTCTAAATGGGTACGCCATTGCATTCATTTCTGCTATAAGCACCATGGAAAGCCTATCCCCCAGGGGATCAGATCCAATTCCACCAGGGCTGCAGGTGTTCCTACCAGGGATATTCTAGAAGCTGCTACCTGGAGTTCAGTTCATACTTTCACCAAGCTCTATCACTTACCGATTTTCTCTAAATCCAGAGCTGGCTTTGCCGCTGATGTTTTGCAGGGCCTTATAGCCAGTCCTAATACTGTATAAATCCATACTCCCAACTTTAGCTTTGGGAATCTACCCAAATGTAATGACTGCAACAGTGAAACATGAAGAACATAGTACAGTTGTATACACTTACCATAAATGTAGATGTTCAAGTGTATTCACTGTTGCAGTCCTGGTTACCCTCCCTCCAGCCCAATATTTTTTTCTCTCACTATGCCTCTCCTTTATTTTTCTACACTTAAAAGCCTTTTTGGTGTATTTGCCTTTGTTTGGAGGTATATATTTTTGTGTTTAAAATTATTTGTATATTTTGCTCCCCATTTGAAGGGCACCTGACATCTGGGGCAAGAAAAACTGATGTAATGGCATCGGCTGCATGCTTTGTACCCCTGACGTCATGGAAAAAGGGACAGCAACTGACACAGGACCCAAGACTTTGTTAATCAGGCCGACTGAGGGCAGCCTGCCAGCAGATTACCCAAATGTAATTACTGCAACAGTGAATGCACTCGGAACATCTACATTTATGGTAAGTGTACACAACTGTACTTAATCTCTGTTGCACTAGGGAGAGAAGGCCTCGTGCTTACCAAGATAAGTTTCCAGGTAAATTGCCTACTGCATCTTTTTTTCTGTCAGTCAGCTAACAGCTTGTCAGCAAATACTGCATTAAAAGACAAGTCTCTGAAAGACTGCCTTCTGTGCTCGCTTCAAAAATGTCAACATTGTCTTCATTACCATATTGCTCATCCTAGAGACCTGGCATCTGCGATGTCTGTAGTATTTGCTACACTTAGTGGTGGCCAGGTGCAAGATTATAAGCAGTCTTAAGGAAAGGTAGTAAGCTGCTCTCAGGACTTGCATCAGGCCTGATGCCGACTCTTGCTGCAGAGGTGGCAGGTGGGCCATTTCGGCTTCTTGTGAAGAAAGGAATGAGTCAATTGGCTGCAGGTAGTGGCTTCACTATGTAGGGTCCTAAGTAGGTGGGGGGGGGGGGGTATTCTACTGAATTGTGACTCCATGAGTTGGGTTATGTTTGGAAAATCCATACTCTGAGAAACAGCTCTCTGAGCTGTGTACATGCAGTCTATTGACTCCTTCCATCTTAATGTTACTCAGTTGGGTCAAATCCCAAGCAGTTATCTATCAAGAAGGGTCTCCAGTCTGGCATACAACAGATAATGTCCTTACCAACTTGATTACCCAGGAATGCTCCAACTCCACCCCCCTTTTAATGAGCGATTCCTCTACCAGTCTCTATATGCATTTATTTTACTTTTTTTTTTTTAGTACTGTACGTGCCAAATCCTGTGTGCTCATTAGTGGTAATGAGAACTCTCAAGCATAAAGGGACATGTGGTTATGTAACTAGCACATTGAGTGTTTTTTCCCATCTTTCTTTATATGGCGAACTCACAGCATTCAGTAAGCACAGTTATTCAGTGCAGTCTAATTTGCATTAATTTCCTTTTAAATATATTAAGACAGTGGATTTGACTTGGTCATAACAGGATATGACATTCATATTTTTATGTCACTGACAGTTATATTAAACATACTAAACTTGACATAGACTGTGCACGTGAGGCTCCTTATGATTTTCTGCTATAATTTATTACATATTTAAATAGTGTTCTCTTCACATGATTTTCAGTATCATTCTCACTCAAAAAAAAAAAAAACTTTCACAAAGGGAAGGTAGGATGCACCAAATATAGTCGCATAGCCATCACTCATTGTACTGCCCATAGCAGCAAACATGGCATAAACACTATAAAAATGACCCACATCTGTCTTCATATCAACTTTTTTAGTATTCAAAGAAGTTATCCTAAGAGTAATAACATTTGTCTGGCATTATTCCTGAGCAACTTGAATTGAGTATAAACTTTTTTCCTTTTTCCCTTCATGTAATAAACTAATAAAATATAACTGCATGCATGCATCCATTCTGCTGTGTCCTACCACTTATATATTACATATTGTATGACTGTAAATCAATAAATATGCTAAAATAGTTATAACTTTTCAATTGAGGAAGGTCTAAAACAGTTCCTCAGTTCAGTTTAAATTAACCTGTGCAATCATGCTTTGAGTACATAAATTGTACTAAATGATTGCTGAGACTTTTTTTTCCCTTGAAGTCCAGGGCTAATGGGAACTATCTACAGCTAGCCCACAGTAAAAGAATTACATGGACATTTGAGTAAAATGTCCTAACAAATACCAGTGCATTTTCATACTGAAGAATGAACAAAGAAATTAATGTATTAGTAAAGTAAAAAAAATGTGTGTGGTCTCCTAGTGCAGTAGAAATGAAACTTCTGTAAAGAAGTGCAAAGAAAAGCAAACGGTACTGTATAGTACAAGCTCCTTTGCACTTTCTTACAGAAGTTGTATTTCTGCCGCCCATGGTGACCACACACATTCCTTTTCTATAATCCTATAACCAGACTTCTTTTTAGGCCAGATGATAATGACCTGAATTTGTCTAAACCTTTGCTCAAGAATGCCTGACAGTGATGGACAAAAATAACAAGAGACAACCGCCCTTGATCAGTGACCTGTTTTAAATGTTTGTAAGTCAGTTTAGAAGGTTTGCACAGCATGTTTGCATCAACAGTAATGAAATGTAGGCTGGGATTGTTTACCACCTGAAATCCTCAGTCATTTATTAAAACATGAAAATTTGTAGGAGAATTGGGGCAAAATATGAGGTAAAATCAGGGACAGTTTAAAGGTAAGGGATCTATTTACTACTATGTTTTTATACAACATTCAGAAGTAACTTGGCATTGTTGCAAAGAATGTTTCAATTGCACTTCTTTTTTGATCACCTGTGGGTGTGTGTGTGAGAGAGAGAGAGACATTACTACTTTCTTTTGTAAGGTCTATCACACTAAAGCACAGCAGAAAATTTAATACAGTCGACTACCCCTCACAGTAGCAAAAACATTTTTATAAGGGAACTTGAGTAGCCAGATTTGCTCAGATTTCTGCAAGCTACCTTGTTGAAAACTGTGCTGTGAACTGTAAACGAACATGCAGCAGTACGTTTATATAAAAAAAAAGGTTTTAAGTGGCAGAGACGTTGTCACTAGTACACTTATCTCTGTCTTTTGGTAGCGTAGTTGCTTTTTATTTGATGATCTTCCTGTTTCACTGTTGCAGCCCTGACTTGTGGGATTTCCTGCCGTGAAAGCCCATGGCTGGCAAAGAAAAAATGCTTTTCCCCCTCCAGGGCTGGTAGACACCCTAACCAACATCCGTATGCTCAAGTATAAAGGGAGCCAGCCGTCGGAGCCCAAAGCAGTGTTCAAGTGCATCGGTTGGTCCACACCAGAGAGAAGTCATTGTCAGAAAGATAAGTACCCCATTGGGGAAGTCTTTTATTTTCCTTTAAATGATGTCAGATAAAATATAGTTGTTTCCATTGTGGTAACCAAATCATGCACACAGACTTTTGTTTCCTTTGTTACCTGTCTAGGCCCAGACCATGACATCCCTAGCTGCTGTTTTGTGTTCTTTTTAACACTAGGAGCATTAGGCATGGGGCTGAGTTTTTAGCAAGATTCCTTAGTCAAGAATATTCTCTCTCTCACATTTGATGGCATCTGCCGGTCGTCCAGAATTTGAGCAACCTAAGCATAAGAAAGATAAAGAAAAGAAACAAAAGCTTAGGTCTTCAAATGACAACCATCCACCGACTACCTCTCCCTCTAGGCTTGTTATTGTTGAAGAAAGTGAGGCGCTTTCACAGCTCCCTTTGGTATCTATAACTGTAATGCAGGCCTCTGTTGAGACCCATTACGAGTCTGATATGCTGTCAATCCCATTGGCTTCCTCACAAGCCCTTGCATATGGCTTGTTGGTTGGGCTGCTCAACAAGCCTCTGGTTCCAAGGAGCATTTTTCTACAATGAAATCCGAACAAGGCCCTCAGCCAACACCGCTACTTTCTCACCACTCTCGAGAGACCAGCGCCAGATCGTTGGATGCTCCTAGGCCCAAGGCCAAAGCCACCCCCAAAGAAAGGTACTGTAGCAGGGAGTTTGTGTAGACCTATTGGCATCCTTTTACAGGGATCCCCAACAGGATTTGAGAGGATTAGCTGAGGACCTGATTTCTATTGTTAGGTCAAGACAGGCCACAGGGGATACCCTGCCAGGAATAAGGAAAAGGGATGCTTCTTATGTAGTTTTCCTCGATCCTTTTCAATCAGAGGAAGACTCAAGCCAAGAGGAGTCTGGGTCTGATGAGGCCCCCTCTGGTACAGCCTATGATGAGTCTGATTTAGAGGAGAACCTAACCTCTGCCCCCCCCTGAGGATTTCACCTTTGGAGAAATGTTCCATGCTATGAGACAGCATTTTCAGTGGGAGGCACACAGGATTATCCCCAGTCCAAGAAGAGAGTTAGGGAGTTCCTGGTTTTACCTGAACACAGACCACTAGTCATAATGGATGCCTTTTGGCATTACAGTAGATGTTTTCCAGGATTCCTCCTTGAATCTTGATTCCCTTTCCCCTGGCCCATGTAAACCAGACAGGTTTTATAGGGTACAAGACTCCCATAAATACCTTTTTAAAATCCTGCTGCTTGAACCTGAGGTGATCACTCGGGGACCCAAAGAGGCTAGAGCCATTTCATCCAGAACCCTTTACTTACAGATAGAGAGTAGGCCCCTAGATAGGTTTGGGGAAAAAGGTATGTATGTCTGCTACTCTAACTATGAGGGCCCTCAACTGTTAAGTTTTATGTGATCAGGTATCAACAAACAATTTTAGATCAGCTCAAACAGAAGGTCACCACATAGGGGATAAAAACCATTCCAAAGAGCTCCTAGATCTGTCATTCCAATTCTCAGGTAGCTAAACATTCATTACTCTATGGGTTTGATGCCATGGAAGCTTCTTGCAGGTCAGCTGCCACAGGCTCAGTTATTAGAAGGCATGCATGGCTTGGGGAGCAATCACTTCCAGACCATGTTAAATCAAACCTATTGGATACAGCCCTTGACAAAGACTTTCTCTTTGGCCCTAAATCGGAGGCAGTTCTCAAAAAGATGGAGGACAAAGCAAAGTCTATGCAAACAGTGATGGATGTCCTCCAAGTACAACCTCCTATGTTTAGTAGGAACTTTCCAGCTAAACACTGGTTATTTCCCTCCCAGTCTTGGGGTGGACAGAGGAAACCACAATGGAAAAGGACCCATAGGCAGCAGCAACAGCTGCAAAGAAGTAGGCAGTGGACCTCAGAGGGTCCCTTGCAAGGAAGTTCTAGGTCACAAGCCCCTGCCAGAAAGCAACTATGACTCATCCACCCCACCCCAAGACTAGGAGGAAGTGTGTCACTCTTCAAATAAAGTTGGACCCAAATTACATCCGACAAGCGGGTTCTAGATATTATTTCAAATGGCCACAAATTCACCTAGATGTTCCACAAAATCAAAGGTCAGAGGCCTTGGCTCAAATTCAAATCTTGTGCTCTCAGGGAGCAATGGAACCAATTCCAGATTATCAGAAGGGAAAAGGTTTCTACTCCAGGCTACATTTGGTTCCTAGGAAAGAAGGCAACTGGGACCCCAATCTTGGGCCTGTCCAACCTCAACCAGTTTCTCCTGGTACCAAAGTTCAAAATACTGACTCTTCAAAAACTATTGCTCATGATATAACCCCTCAAAGTGTCTAGTACCTGCCGTTGCTTTCTGCAGGACCAGGGGGGTCCAGATATTACCCCCTATCTGGATGACTGCCTGAAACAGGCCTCAGACCTGTCAAAACTCTAAAGGACCTGAAATTTACCAGAGAAAACCCTGTCTTCCCGGGGATTCACAATAAATCTCCAGAAATCCAGCAGTGCCACAACCAAACAATAGATGTTATGTAGTCCAATCTCGCCTACATTTTTACCCATGGATTTGGCGCCGAACTTCGGCTCCGACTCGGCCATACTTTAGCTCAAAGTCTTTCAATTGCCAGGGCTAAGATGGTATCCCATGCTGCACTGCTCTCTATTCCAGATCTTGTTTGCCGCTCGTGTAGCACGGACATGGTCTCGCTCTTGGCTGTGGCTAAGTACCCTTTTCTTCTTTATAGCAGAGAAGTTTTTTGCAAAAAAAAAAAAGCTATTTTCATAGCTGTTTGTGTGTGTATCTTGAACTGTTGTGGAAAAGTTCTTTTTCTCTCTTAGCGTGTTCTTGTGGTATCCCACTAACTGTTTCCAATGGACTAGGCCTGTTTCAGTTAGAGGACCTAGTCTATCGCCTTGCTTTCCTTGTGTCCTAACTTTTTACCCTTAGGCTAAAACCATTTAAATTAGAGGAATTAGTCCTCCCTCTTGTACTTGTGTTCTAGGACCGTTTTAGTTAGAGGTCTTTTCTGGTGTACTGTTTGTTCTGTTCCCGTGCTTTTGGCTGATTGACCATTGGTCTGGTTGTTGAGTTAGTTACTCGGTTTTGTGGTGACTATGTCTAAAGATACCAATGTGCATAAGCCCTCGGGCTTTAAGAAGTGCACCAAGTGTAGTTATAAGATGTCTATCACTGATGGACACTCTGTGTGTACTCTAAGAGCGATTCACTTCCAGGAATCGTATAGTTTTTGTCATGCTTTTAGCCCGCATGTTCTTCAGGAAAGGAAGAACAAATTGATTTTGAAGGGACTTCTGAAACCCTCCTTTGAGGAGGGTTTGGAGAATGCTTCCAGCTTTAAGTCTTCTCCATCAAAAGCTAAATCTTCCAAGGCTAAAAAGTGATCCCCGGCTCCATCAGTATCCTCAGAGCCGCCGGAGAAAACAGCTAAATCTTCAATGACATCCTTGGCTCCATTGTCCTTGGGACCGCAGGAAGTGTCAGTGTCTATGTAACCTGCTTCGGCTGCTGTTTTCTCTGGGTTTGTTTGGAGCTGGTCGCCTAGCATTAGGCCGGTATATCCTCCTTGCAGGTCTCCTTCAGAGAGGTCTCGATCTCCTACCCTATCCTCCAAATCCTCCAGGACCTTATCGGATGTGGACGTCAATAGAGTGGTGCAGAGACTTCTTCAGTCACCGGTACTGGCTAAATTGTTTTCGGCTCCGAACCAGCCAGCTCAGGAGCCGGTCCCCCTATTTACATCAATACTTCCTCCGAGTGCATCTCAGCTTTCAGTGCCAGAGTGCTCGGCTCCGTTTGATGTCCCTAGGTCGGTTCCGACAGCCCCTCCTGGCTTATCAGTTCCGACATCAGCTCCGACCCCATCGGTGCTGGCCAACGGGGTTCAGGACTCAGGATTCCTCGGTTGGACCCGAGGGAAAGGCTTTGGGACATCTCTCTGCTCCTAGTCTCCCTCTTGGTGCTTCGCTCTGCTTCAGACCTGATCCCTTCTGATCCGAGGTCTTCCATGGCTGGTCGATCTTTGGACCCGGGAGGACCAGCTTTCGAGTCCATGCAGAGCGCGCTGGCCAGGTCGTCAGCAGCATCATACGGTTCGGTCACTCTCTTCCCTACAGCACCAGTGCAGGTCTCTGATTGCCCTCTATCTCTTGACAGCAGAGCACCAAGGCCTCAGGGTACCCTCACGAGTGGTCCCCATATTTCTGAGGGCCCCTCAGAGTTTTTGCCTGAGGAGCCACCCAGAAAGAGAACGTGCAAGAGGAAGCACAAAGATTTCCAAGAGGAGTCTCTCACGTCAGACACTGACCTCGAGGAATCTGAGGGGTCCCCTAAGTCATCCTCTGAGGATGTTTCTTTCTCTGACATCCTAGAGATTTTGAAGCAAAGAGGTGACTAGCCATCCAAAGCCCCCTTGAAGAGGAGTCTGTGTTCCTGAAGGCCTTTGGTGCTCATTCTTCCGCCTCCTGGGTGTCTCCATCCTTCGAGCTTCTGGATCTGGTTTGTCAAATGGTGTGGGAAACCCCTGACTCTGTGGAACCAGTCCCCAGGAGACCCAATAAATTTTTGTCTGCCCCTTCTGATAAGGAATTTGTATCCAAGGGAGTCCCTGTGGATGCCATGGTGGTGGCAGCAGCCACCAAGAAGGAATTGGCTGAGACTTCTTCCACTGTCCATCCCCCTAACAAGGAGTCTAGGACTATGGACTGGTACGGGAAGCGTACGTTTTCTTCAGTGGCCTTTACTTTGCAGTCACTGAATTACTTATCACACTTTACATGGCTCCAGAGAGATCTCCTAAAGGAGCTTGGAGATACTCTAACGGGTAATGTTTCTGAGGCGGTGGCTCAAAGTCAACGCTCAGATGTCTACCCTCAATTCTATTGCGAACGCCTCCATGAGGCTGATCTGTCACGCAGCCGAGGGAGCGAGTAGGGCAGCAAGTTCAGGAGTCACTCTTAGGAGACATGCCTGGATGCGCCTTTGTCATTTCGCGGAGGCCTTCAAGTCTACATTCACCAATGCCCCGTTTGATGGTTCCTCTTTGTTCGGAACCAAGGTGAAAGACACACACACTAGGAGTGAGCAAGAAGGAAAAACTCTGCCGTAGGAGTCCGTTTTTCCCTTCCCTCTAGGCCTTATCCCATCATCAGGGATTCCATGTGTTTCTATACCTGGGCTGGCTCCTTACTGCCACCACCAGGCATCTGCTACTTCAGACCAGAGACGCTATCAACCTGTGTCAACAGTTGGGCATCACCTTGAACTGGGAAAAATTTGCCTTGTTGCCCTCGCAGCATGTCACCTTTATAGGCGCCGAATTATGCGTGCTCATGCGGGTGTTTCTACCACAGGAAAGAATCAGTCTTACAACAACAGATTTGCGTCTTGCTCCCTCTGAGAAGAGTGAAGGCAAGATTGGTCCCCCAATTGTTGGGGACGATGGCTGCTATGATTTAGTCCCCCTGGCAAAGTTCCATATGAGGCTTTTTCAGTGGCTACTCTTCACCCAGTGGTCTCTTCAACGTCTTCCACTTTCTCACCCTATTCTACTCAGACAGATGCAAACAGGATCTCAGTTGCTGGATTCACACCGACAACCTCAATGCGGGAAAACCCTTTGTTCCTTCGCCTCTGGTTGCCACAGATGCCTCCCAGATGGGATGGGGGGGGCAATTATCTAGGCAGGACAGTCCAAGGCACGTGGCAAGAGCATGAGATGCATCTGCATATCAATGTCCTGGAGATGAGAGCAGAGCTACTAGCGTTGCAAGCACTTCAGAGCTTTCTTCCTCTCGGGACTATTGCAATCCACTCAGACAACATGTCGGTGGTGTGGTATCTGAACAGAGAGGAACCAAGTCTTATCCCCTTTGCAGAGAAGCCATGCGAGTGTGGCAGTGGGCATTGTCTTCCCAAAGTTTTCTGGTAGCAATGCACATTCCAGGGAAGTCCAGTGTGATCACTGACGGGCTAAGCAGAGCTATTCTGATGCCTCACGAGTGGTCCCTGAACTGTCAAGTTGCGGAGCAGATTTTCTGCAGGTGGGGGTCAGCCTTGCTGCAACCTTTTTGCCAGCCCCCTCAATGCCAAATGCAGTATCTACTTCACCCTTATCCCCCTCAGGGGGAGTCACCCAGGGACGCTCTAGTCCACGATTGGCATTCCGGTCTACTATATGCCTTCCCTCCGGTTCCTTTGCTGTCAGAGGTTATTCAGAAAGTGCAAGCCTTGGGAAGCAAAATGATTCTGATTGCTCCACACTGGCCTTGTCAAGTTTGGTTCACCTTTCTCCATCCCTGTCTCATGGACGCTCCTTAGATTCTGGACCCACAACCAGACTTACTGACTCATGTCAGGGCAGCTCCATCCCTCTCTCCGGACCCTCCGGTTGACAGCTCCACTTCCGTCATTAGTTAGGCTTCACCATTTTTCACCGGATGTGGTTCATATTCTATTTCCTTTCATAAGCCTTTGACCAGGAAGATTTATTACAGCAAATGGAAGAGATTTTCCATCTGGGCACATGCCAAACAGATTGACCCTTACACAGGTCCAATCTCGTCAGTATTGGAGTTCCTTTCTATGCTTTTCAACCAGAGATCAGCTGCCGCAACCATTAGTCCAGTTGGCGGCGATTTCTACCTTTCACATCGCAGACGAACCTAGTCTAATGGCACATAGACTCTGTAAGGCTTTCCTGAAAGGCACTTTGTTGCTTCGTCCTCCTGTCTCTGAACCTGTTATGCCTTGGGACTTAAACTTTGTTCTGTAGGGTCTTACTTCACCCCCCTTTGAGCCTGCAGCCACTTGTGATTTAAAATTCTTAACTTGGAAGACTGTCTTTGGTAGCCATCATGTCAGCCAGACGTGTTTCGGAGCTTCATGCTTTATCAATTAAACCACCTTATTTAATTTTTCATAAAGACAGGGTTTCTCTCAGACCAAATCCTTCCTTTCTTCCCAAAGTAGTGCCAGTTAGTAACCTTAACCAATCCATTGAATTACCAGTGTTTTTTCCCTCAGTTCTCGAACATGGCAGAATTCAAATTTCATCAGTTGGATGTGCACAGACAGCTATGATTTTATTTGCACAGAACAAAGGACCTCAGAAAATCTGATCAGTTGTTTGTTTCATTTTCGGAAAACAGAATTGGGTCTCCTGTTTCCAAAGTCACGTTGTCCAGGTGGATTTCCAGTTGAATTTCTTTCATTTGTACTTAAGGTAGAAGAGATTTACCATTCCGTGTGAAGGCTCACTCTACCCGGTCTGTATCTACATCTATATCTACAGCTTTTCAGGCCAGATTGTCTATGGATGATATTTGTGCTGCGGCTACTTGGGCATCTCCTCACACCTTTGTTACTCATTACAAGTTAGATGTGGTATCTAGTGGCAGGTCTTCCTTTGGTTCCACAGTGCTCAGGAGTATTTTCCACTGAGCCTCCCAGTATTCAGGTGCTGGGGACACTGTCCCACGGGTAAGAATGTAGGCGAGATTGGACTACATAACATCAAGAAGTTATGTACTCACCATAACGTTCGATGTATGTAGTCCATCTCGCCTCACATTCTTTCTTACCCCCCCACCTTCCCCCGTCCTGGAGGATCTGGAGGTTAGGCCTGGTTTCAGAGTTCCTTTCATTCTTGGTTTGTTCTTCCTTTCTTAGATGGTGGTATGCATGGAGAGTTGAGTGCTGGTGCTCACAGCAAACTAGATCTGGGGATAGAGAGCAGTGCAGCATGGGATACCATCTTAGCCCAGTCAATTGAAAGACTTCGAGCTAAAGTATGGCCGAGTCAGAGCCGACATTCGGCTCCGAACCCACAGGTAATTTGAGGCGAGATGGACTACATACATCAAACGTTATGGTGAGTACATAACTTCTTGTTTTTTTTCTGGGAGCATTCCTGGACTCGTTACCTCAAAAGGCTTTCTTCCCTTCAAAGTCTCCTTTCTGACAAATTACTTCCAAAAAATTCAGCAGAGAAATTGCACCTCAACCAGAGGGTTTCTCCGAGCAGTGGGATATACGGCTTCATGTAGCCTTATGGTTCCCTTGGCCAGGCTGCACATAAAGTTTTAGTGGTATAGTGCCAGAGCTCGCAGTCCCTAGAGACTGAGATACAACTGATCCCTTGTCTAAAACAGGAGTTTGCCTAAGGTGTATACAGGCTTGTACACAAAATCAGGGCCTTCCATTCAGTTTCATTCCACAGGGCCAAACCTTTACCATGGATGCCTCAGAGACATTCTGGGGGCGTGCAATTTCAACACCTCTAATCACAAGGGAAGTGGAAGATTCAGTTCAAGGGCAGCACATTGGAAAGAACTTATAGCAGTGCAAAAAGGCCTGTCAGCCTTCAAAGTAAAATGGGAACCAGGATTCCTATTAGTAAAACAGACAATACCACAGTCGTGGTACATACATAGCCAGGGAGGCATGCTGTCTTATCCCCTGTACTGCCTAGAGATACAAGTCTGGGAAACTGCAAACTCTGGGTTTTCACCTCATGCCACAATAGCTTCTGGGTTTCAGAATGGTCTGGCAGATCACTTCAGAAACCTTATGGACCCCCTACGAATGGCATCTGCATCGGGAAATTTTTTCTCAGCATAACTCAGAGATGGGGGAATCCCACAAGTAGACCTCTTTGCCAACAAGGATAACGCTCACCTGAAAAAATTCTGTGCCAGAATCAAACAGAAATCTGCCTGGAAAATGGATGCTTTCTCCTTCCCATGGACTCAGCTCTTCATTTATGTTCCCCCTTACCCCTTCTGCCTCGAGTACTTCTAAAGATAATGGAAGAGGTCCAAGTAACACACTGATAGCACCAGACTGGCCCAGACAACACTGGTATCCTCTTCTCCTTGAGCTCACCAATCAGAGCCCATGACTGTTACCTCAGAGGGTAGACCTCACCTAAAGCAAGAGGATTGTGCACCCCATCCCTCAGACTCTCAGCCTTTCAGCTTGGATAATTCCGTAGCACCCAATTGCAACATTACCCTAAGAAAGCAATTCCAGTACATTCTTAGAATCTAGAAGACCTAACACTAGAAAGTCATACTCCGCCAAATGGAAAATATTCCCTATTTAGTGCCAGAAGTACCACCTCATTTCCATTTCAGTACATATTACTATCATCCTAGAATACCTGTTCAGTCTGGTGGATAATTCCTCCATTAAAATTCACACATCTGTCATTTCAACCCACATTTCTACTCTTCTTCAATCTTTTCCCATCCCCTCTTAAGACAATTTCTTAGGAGAGTCATTCACATTAGATCTCTCAGGAGAAACCCCACTCCTCCATGGGACCTCAATTATGTACTAGAAAAACTGACTTTGCCCCCTTTTTAGCCTCGGCTAATGCTCCTCTCAAGTTTTTTTTTTACTTAGCTAGTAGTAGGGCTGTTTTCCATCATCTTAGCCAGAAGGGTGTCTAAGTTACAGGTCCTCATGGCAGTGGAACCATTTAATAATTATCTTTCACCAGAACAGGGTTTCCATCAGAACTAATCCTTTCATGCTGAAGGTGGTCACTGATACTTCTCTAAACCAAGCCATTCATCTGCCTACATTTTTCCCCAACCCTCAGAACAAAAGGGAAAGAATACTTCATTCCTTGGATGTGAGCGGGCAGCTTTACTTTCATCTGGACAGAACAAAAGCCTTGAGAAAATCTGACCAGTTTTTTATTACCTCCCCCTGGCTGTGAGGGGAAGCCAGCTTCTAAACAGACTGTCTCTAAGTGGATCTCCCACTGCATTTCTTTCTGTTATGGCCATAATGGCAAAGAAGCCCTTGAAATGATTAGGTTGCACTGCACCAGGGCCACAGCCACCTCTGCAGCCTTTCTGAAGGGGGTCCCTACTAAGGACATCTTGGAAGCAGCTACCTGGTCATCTGTATATACTTTCACAAAGCACTACCATTTGGCAGCCTTTTCTAAGTCTAGTGCAGGATTTGCCACTGCCATCCTGCAGGGCATCCTCTCATCTTCATAATCTCTTTCCTCCCTCAATTTAGCTTTGAGAAACTTCCCATAAGTCAGGACTGCAACAGTGAAACACAAAGAACATAATACAGTTGTGTACATTTAACATAAATGTGGATGTTCGAGTGCATTCCCTGTTGCAGTCTTCTTTCCCTCTCTTCCTGCCCCCTTAGCCTACTAAGTAGCTTACCACTGTTAGGGTGGTGGTCTTAGTTCCCTCCTGTTCACTTAGGGCTCCTCCTGGTAGAGGACAAGAAAATACTGTCGTCATGACGCAGGTTGGCTCCGTTTATACCCAAGCATACTGACTTCGGTCAGGATGTCTGCCAGCCTGGGAGGGGAAAAGAGTTTTCTCTGGTAATTGGGTCAGCCAAGAGCTTTCACAACAGGAAGTCCCACAAGTCACAACTGCAGTAGTGAATACATTTGAACATTTACATTTATGGTAAGTGTACACAACTGTACTTTCCATATGTGTGTGAGATAACATGGTAATTAGTGCCTTTAGGCTGCTGAGAATCTTGCTTACCCCCAAATTAGTGTGTACACCGTGGATTTACTTGATTTCTTGAACGCCTCTGCATAATAACTTTTTTTTAGCTTTGGTTAATTTACTCCTCGTCATCAAAAGGAGAGGTCATGTTTACATGTTTAACTACTGAATTAACTTGTCTTATTGTTACCACAATATATAGCTCTACTTGATACTGCTTCATTTCACTTTGCCTGTGGTTCAGTATGCATGTTGCACTTTACTGACTTTCCACTGTCTTGAGTCATAACTTAAAAGTTATCCTAAGACAAATTCACATACCCCTGTTTAAAAAAAAAAATGCATGTCAGCTGTAAAGGCATGTAATATCAGATTAATCCAGATTCTTCGTTTTCACGTATGTAAATGTGTCATGGGTCTCCCTCTGTATGCATTTCTCCCAGCCCAGAAACTGAGCGATACTTTTTGGTAAAATTTTAATTTTTTATGGTAAGCATGCACCACTTTAAAAATGTAAATGAAGTCTCATACACTGCTGTAAAATGGCTGTATACAAAACTTTTGTAACAGTAGGCAATGTTGATGCCATCCATCTCTTAAGATTTATTAGCTGCAATGAAGCCTTACATAGCTGTGGGGAAGTGTGCACTACTGTAGTGTGTGTATATGTGCGTGCATAGTGTATGACTATGTGGGTGTGTGTGCGCGCATTCCTGCTGTGTGTGGCCCAGAGTGAGACTAAATTAAACTGTGACTTGCTGCCTTTTTTCGTTTTTTCCATCACAAAATGACAGCTATTCCAAAACTGGGTAAACAAATGGTTAAAGGTCGCACAGATGACTTTTGACTGCTTTTCTATAACGGGACTCCTATTACTACAAATGATCAGTCAGACATTGAACTCTCCAACAAATCCATAACTTATTAGGAATGCGGTCTGGTAATCTGTCTGCAGGTTAAAATGGAGCCAGATGCTGTGAAGGGACACCAGCACAACATTTTAGTTGCAAATCAGAAATAATGTTGCAGTTCACTGACCTGGTATGCTAACTATAATTATATGCGGAAGACAAGGATAGTATGCTTAGACACAAGCTAAGGGGCATATATAAATTTATTTTTTTGCACACAATGCTTTTCGATTTATATGATTTTTAATTTTTTTTTATATTTCTTGCCTTGAGTGGAATTTGTGTGTGCGTGTGTGTTTGTGTCTAGCATTGGACATCTTCTGTCCCTCTTTTCTTAGTAGTTCTCGACAGCTTTTTTTTTGCAAGAGATCATTTTGTTGCCACTGTTATTCCTGAGTAGTAGAAACACATTGATGGAATTTCCAACATAGCTGCGCATTAACAGCTTAACTCTAGCTCTCCCATTGTGTAAACAGAAACTTAACAGAGAAGGCCAAAAGACTTCTGTTTTTATGGGAAAATTACATTAACTGGCTAGTATGCCAGAAAAAAAGAAATACAGAGCACCTGCAAAAAAAAAAAAAAACAGAAAAAGTGAAGAAGAAACACTGACTGGGAAAGTTCTGCAGCTGTTCAGCAAAAAGCAATGCAACCTCCAGACATAACTTCCAGTAACCCACAGGAAGATAAAAGACAACTGCACACAGACATGGTTAAAATAACTGAAGCACTGCTGGAGTATGTCAACACACACAGCAAAAGGCTGGAAAAATGAAAGAAGCTTTAAACAGATACTCAGATGAGGTGATAAAGCTGAAAAAAAATTATAGGTTAAAATAAAGGCTGGCTGAATGTGAGACTTAGAACTTGAATTAGATGTGTTGCTTTTTTGACTGTGATTCGTATATTGTGACTTAGAACTTGAATGTGAGACTGCTCAGGAAGAGATATTTCAAAAAAATAGAATTGGCGGACAGAACACGTAGGGAAAACCTGAGATTTTCAGCTATACCAGAAAAGCTGGAACAGACTGCATTAATTTTATGAAAGCACAAATAAGCAACTGGACTGGTATTAACAGCAGGAGGAGTTAGTTTGAAGGGCACATCATGTGTATGCGCCCAACCTGGCTATAAGAAAGCAACCTAAACCTTTAATAGTAACGATGTAATCCTACCAGCAAAAGGAGTTGATTCTAGCAAAACTGTGGAAGAAGTACAAAATACTAAATGTTGAAGACAGCAGAGTGTTTGTGGAGAATGATTACCTATTGTACACCAGGCAGAAAAGGAGTAAATTCCTTCCACTATTCAGAGAATGTTGAGAGAAGTGTGAGATTCTAATTGCTGTATCCAGCTGTCTTCAATGTATTTTTCCCTGGAGGTACAGCGTCATTTTTTGATGAGGTACATGCTTAGGAGGAAATAGAGGTTTGTCCAACAAAATGAGCTATGAAACAGGAGATTTTGGTGGTGCTTATTCTGGTAAAGTCCACAAGAGAAGACTGTACCTGTGAAACATTTTCCACTGTTTCAACTGAAAATGTTGGAGAGAAGGAAGAGAGCACGAGAGATGACTAGAAGAATCGAGAGTACATTGAAAATAAAGCAGAAACAGGATTTGGGAGATAGAGATGAACAGTAATAAAGCCAGTGACTTAATGTGGGATTACAATGCAGTAATTATATTTGTGAAATGTGACAGAAGAAAATCTGGAAATATTGGACTTCTCCAGAATTTGTTGGACTTATGGGGGACTGTAAAGTATATGCCCTACTCCATGTCATTAATGTTCAGAAAAATGCTTTGGGGAGGGGAAGAGAGGAGAGAAAGTTACCTGTAAGTAAAACAAAAAATGTTTTTTCTTAATATTTTTAGGTGCATGATTTTCTTTTCATGCTGCAAAGTTTTCTCCATTATTTTTAAGTGTAATGGGGATTGCAAGTAGGAGCTGCTGCCCCCCCCCCCCTTTTCTTTCTGCAGTTTTAAGAAATGTAGGCACTGAAATGTGAAAAAAGTCTGGTTAAAAGAGCATTAAAAAAGAAAAATGAATCTGCTTTTTCTCATCCTTGCATGGGGGAATACCTAGATTAAGGACCTTAGATTGCTTTAGTAACAAGTTTTAGAAGAAAGCAAGTAAATGAAAAAGAATATTGAATATTATGAGGCTTTTTTCTAGCAAATTAATGTAAGCTTAGTAGCAATTCTGTATCCAGCCCTAATGTCTCCATGGAAACAGTCTGATAAAGGGAAAATGGCTGTCTGGTTCTAATATCTCCATGGAGACAGATAATGAGAAATTGGCTGTCTGGTTCTTGTATCTCCATGAAGTCTGATAAAGAAAAAAAATGGTTACAATCTGGTGGAGAGTTATTGGCTGGGGAAAAGAGAAACTCGCTAGGAGATGATGTTCTCTGAAAACATTCAGGGGGTTTTCCCAGCTGGGAGAGCTGTAAAGACAAAACCAGTTAGCACTGTTAGCACTTAGTAGAAACACAGGCTGCACCTTTCATTTAGGTTAACTCAAGTCTGTGAGTGTTGATGTCAGTTTGGGACATTTCCTATTAGCAGGGTAAACTTCAATATTTGAAGATGTGCCTAGTTTTGTGTGCTAGAATTAAATATGTTTTAGGGGGGTATTGAGGTTTGCTAGTTTGTGTGAGGGTTTTCAATAAAGTTGTCTAAGATGTGACATAGGTTCAAATGGATATGACAAGAAATTATATAAAAGTTCAACCTGCTAAACTGTGTATGCATATAACACAAAAGCTGGAACTAGACATTTAACAAAAAAGGTGTTGTACATAAAAGGTAAACAACTTTTTAAAACTGATGCTTTCTGTAATGTCTTTAAATGTCAATGGTCTCGCAGCTAAATACAAAAAAAAAATTAAAGAATAGTGAACTGTATTAAAAATGTAGAGTGCAAATAGCTGTTACAGGAGATATGCTTGGAAAGAACTGAACATGTGAATTTGATAAAGAAAGGTTTTAAGGATGGTTATTCCATGGAATATCTGGGACAAACGAAAAGGAGTACTTATATAATTGCAAGAGGAGCTCCAGTAGTGATAGAAGAGGATAGAAAAAGATAATGGCAGATTTAAGGGAGTAGGATTACAATGGCATATATTTATATTCAATCTAAAATAGCTATAATGGAGCTTAAGATAATTCTGGGAGCAGTTTTTAGCAATGAAGATTACTTATAGGTGGGAATTGGAATTTCATTTGCAGTAGTGAAGATGCGTCTGGGGGCCCATAAGCAAAAGTATAATACATTAGGATATATTTTTGAAGAAATTTATGAACATATTTGACATGAAAGATGTGAATTCAGTAATAATAGCTCGGAATTAATTTACATATTCCCAATGATATTAAACTGGGCTAGGCTAGACAGAATTTACGTTTCACAGGAGCATGTGGATTTAATTCATGGTCTTGATACACACCCAATAAGTATTTCAGACCATGAGCCAATAACAAAATAAAAACACTGTAGTGAAATAAAAATGAGATACTGGTGCTTTTTCCCACCTATCTGTTGAAAAGAGAATAATTTTCTTGTTCTGTCATTTGTCATATTCACAAATATAATTATTGCACTGTAATCCCACATCATTACTAGTTTTATTACTGTTCATCTCCATCTCCCAAAAACTGGGTAGTGGAGATTAAGGGCTATTCGAGAAGATAGAAATTAATTCTGAAAATATAGCTAGCGAGTGGGATAAAATTAAGATGGAGTTTAAAAATAAGGTGGAAATAAAAGAAATAGAGCTATGATTAAGAAGCAACAAGAATGTATTTAGAGGGACTGACTATTGTGAAAATATCACCGAATAGGGGGATTCTCAGAACAAGAAGAGAATCAACTGCAGAATCTTCTTCTTTAGACTTTTCCCGGTTAGGGGTCGCCACAGCGGATCACCTGTCTGCTCATGATTGGCAGTGGAGTTTTACTGTGTCGAGTTACCAGCCTTACCCAACCTTGCCAGCCCAACCTTCCACAGAAGGCGCACACACTCACACCTAAGGCTAATTTAGTGTCCAATCCACCTACAGCAGAGGATCAACTGCAGAATGCTAAGCAGAAAATAACAGATTACCTCGATAATGTACAGAAGTTTAGAAAGATTCCTGTTAAGCAATAGTTTTTTTGATAACACTAGAGCACAAAAAAACCTTTAGCATAATGACTCCGGCCACAGAAAGTAGAAAGGGCTGTCACCAAGTCTAGGGAGTGTATAACAAGAAAGGTAACGAGATCCTGTAGAGATATTAAAAATATTTCTGAAATTCTGAGAGTCTGTATAAAGTAGAGAAATATGGAAATCAAGAAAAGATGTGAAGAGAAATGTTTATGGAAAAAGTAAAATGACAAGGTTAGAGGTAGATGAAGCTCAATTCCTACTGGTTAGGATAGGAGGATATGAGAGAAAAATTATGATTTATAATCAATGTACATAGAAATCTCCAGGAATAGATGGTATTCCTGTGGAAGTTTGGAAGCTAGGAGGGGAAAAAACTGATAAGATGCTGTTAAATGAAACCTTCCAGAGTTTTAAGAGAAGTACCAACATCCCTGAAGAAAGCACTGGTAGCTGTAATACCCAAAGAGGTTAAGATGCTTCATATAGGTCCATTTCAATACTAAGCCATGATTGTATTGTGTTAATGTCTATAATGGCTAAAAGAATGCCAAAATGGATAGATATGGATCAGAGTGGTTTTGTGGATGGGGAGGCAAACGTTTGACAAAATTAACATAACTCTAATGACCCAGAGCAAAGCAGAATGTAAGAAAATACCATAGTAGCTGGTGGGTCTTGATGCAGAGAAATCATTTGACAGAGTAAGCTGGGACTTCATGAGCAAGGAATGGAAGCATTTGCATTTCCTGAAAATAATTGTAAGGTTGATTAGGAGGATATATGAGGGATTGGAGGTGAAAATTAGTGGGTGGGGTCCTCTCTGACAATTTCTACTTGAGCAGAGGAACCAGACAGAGATGTGTTCCCCCCTTTATTTGGATTATATTTAGAACCATTGGCAAAGAAAATAAGGGACTCAAATTCAAGGATATAATTGGTATAGTAGTCAAGAAAAGTTGCTTTATTTGCAGATATTTTATACTTGGCAAAACAGAAAGTGAGATTACAGTGCTGTGGAACATTTTGAGACGGTTTCATATCTTTTTGGGATGCAAAATTAAGCTAAAACAAAGGCAATCATGATAAATTATGTACCCACATATGAATTGGTACAGCAATATCCATAGTTATGGGAACATGATAAAATGAAGTATTTAAGAGTATGGATTAAAATGATTGTGGTGTGGCAGCTAAATATATGTGGGAAGAGACTAAACAAAAGATAATCATATTCTACCATATATCTCATTTCCTCTCTGCTTTCACTGGCTTGTGTGAGTAAGCACAAAATTAACATTTTGTGAAATCACTCCCCTTAAACTATTTAAATTTATTGGCCATCCTACTTTATTCCATAGTACCAGAATACAAAAGTGACCACCCCCTTTCAATCTATCTTGCTCTTTTAAAAATAGTAACTTTCCACTAAAACTTAACTTTTTAAACAAGTAAAACTTAAGTTACCTACTTTCACATCTAACTTATCTAGTGCACACTGCAGTGTTTAGGATAAACCATTTTTTTCATCTTACATTTAAGCATCCCTATGACTAGCACTTGCTCTAATACCTGCTGGAAAGCACTAGGAAGCCTTAAACTGATACAAGCACTCAGCTCTCCTTGTTAATAAGGAGAAATTAATTGTAAGCACTAAACAGCCTATAATTGCAAAGTACCTTGCTAAGGCAAGGGAAAACAGCTCCTGTACTTTACAAAAACAGTACCAAACCAAGCATGTCCAAGGGCCAGCTTCCAGTGATTTCTCCTGTCCACCTGATGAATCTGGGCATACTGGGGCAATGCAGCAATTGCCTCATGTACACAGATGATCCTCTCCTCCTATCACCCAACACTACAACCTGAGAAAGATGCACTTGCATAGCCAAACTGGAAGCAAAGCTCTCTCCACCCAAGATTGTGCTAGACAGTCAAGAGGAGAAGATTAACACCTACACTACACTTCAAGCAACACATAGCCCTTCTAAACCCACACCAACACCCACACATGGCAACATTAAGTCCACATATGCGGAGGCCCTTAACTGTAACCTGTCCAAGCAGCAAAGACCTCCAAAGCTGAAATACAAACACCAATCACAACCAAAGTTTCACATAGCTCACAACACCAGTGTGCCACCCAGCAACAGCCCCTAAGGCAAGACAACATACCTAACACTTTAGTCATAGGTGACTCTATAGTCAGGCACACTGATGTCCCACTCACCAGGCTGAACAAGGAGAAAATTAGTCAGCCGCCTGTTGGGTGCCAGTATCCGCCACATAACGCATGCACTAAAGTCACTCCACAACAAGTACAAATATGACTCTGTCATTGTCCATGTTGGAGTGAATGACTTGAGACATACCTCCCTGGACTACATGAAAAGAGACATGGAAGAGCTCTCTGATCATGTGCCCCAAGCAGGTATGACCCTAGCCCTGAGTAGCATCCTGCCTTCACCCGGAATGATGCCACAGTATAAGGACAAAATGATGGACTTCAATTGGCTAAGCTTCTGGTGTCATTCAAAGGGGATCCAGTATCTGTCTGCCTGGGACAACATGATCGACAGACCACAATGCTTTGCCAGAGATGGTCTGCACCTGTCACCCTGGGATTCAGGTTACCGGCTAAGGCTATTGTCACACCTATAGTGCCTTTTTAGGCAACGTTCAAAGGACAAAACCACCATCGTAACCGGTACAAGCATGCAAATTCTGAAGGTAATGCTACACAATGCTCAAAGTCTAAACCTCAAAATGCACTCTCTCGAGGCACTCCTAAAAATGGAGAACATCAATATCTGTGCAGTAACCGAGACCTGGTTCAAGGCTCCAGAGAGCACCCCTGCAATACCAGGCTACAACTCTTACCACACTTTTCGGCCACCAGACCAGGACCGAAACACTAAAGGTGGAGGAGTGTCCATATTCACCAAGGATATTCACACCACCAGGCTAGTTGCCCAACACAATGCGTCTGAAATTCTCCAGGTGCAACTAACACTAGGTAAGACTGTAATCCAAATTGTAGCTTGCTACAGATCCCCCACTGTGCCCCAAGATTTTCTTTACACCTTTCTAAACATACTGGAAAATATTAAGATACAACCAAACACCCTAATACTGGGTGATTTCAACTACCCTGCTATTAACTGGGAAAACTACTCATGCACAAACACCTTTGCCCAGTGGTTCTTGGAATCCATAATTTCCAATGCCCTGGATCAACTAATCCATAGTCCCACTGGGGGCTCCAATATCCTAGACCTGGTCATCAACATGGGAAATCAATGCTCCACACCTCTGGTCACCCCCTCATTGGTCAGGTCTGACCATAAGTTAATCACCCTTAACATCCACAAACCACATCACACCCCAGGAAGGAAACCTTCATAAAAAGACTTCTCCAAAGCCAACTTCATGCTACTCAAGTCAGAAGTGACGAACTTCATCACACCCATGCAGACGGGAACTGAAAGTTAGACTGCTAAATCCTACACTAAGGCACTGTACGAGCACATCCACTCATGCATGAATTGTGCCATCTGAAATAAAACCAAGATGCTCTCCTCCAAAAAAAGGAAGCCAATCTGGTGGTCCCCTGCCATAAACAAATTTTACAACAAAAGGAAGAAACTGTTGCAGAAAAGAGGAAAATCCCAGGATGCAAAAACTCCCTTACCAGCCTCAGTAAGAAGCTGAGATCCCTCATAAAAGCCTCCAAAGCTAGTTATGAAAATAAAATTGCCAGATTCCAAAGACAACCACAAAGAATTCTATAACTATGTCAAGAATCTAAATGGCAATGCTCAAATCTGCTCTGAGCTACAACAGAATGGCATTAAATATACTAATTCCAAGGATATTGCCAATATCTTGGCAAGATCAATTCAGTACCAACTTCACCCCCCCCCCCCTCAGCCCCTAAACGGCCCATCTTATTACTGGAAGATTGCCAGTTCCGGTAATAACAGCCACACAGGTAAAGAAATGCGCACTCCAAAGCTAAGAGTACAGCATCCATGGGATCAGATGACATCCCGGGCTGTGTATTACATGAACTACAAAATTAATTGGCACCTCACCTAAGTGTCATGTTTAATCATAGTCTTGTCTCAGGCTTCATGCCCACTGAGAGGTGCACAGCTACAGTTATCCCACTCTACAAGGGGAGGATCTACCTTGGATCCTGGGAACTACCACCCCATCAGTCTGACGAGCATGATCTGCAAGACCATGGAACGTATTATCATGTAACTTATAAACAGACACTGGCAAACTTCAAATACTGGAACCCACCCAGTTTGGGTTCATGAAGGGCCGATCCTGTCCCCTGAACCTGATTAACTTCTTTGAATCAGTCTCCAGAGCGGTGGACGAGGGTAAGGCGGTCCACTCAGCCTATCTGGACCTCGCCAAGGCCTTTGACACCATCCCCCACTCTGGAATCATAGACTTACTAAGCTGGGCATTAATCCCTACATCACTTGATGGGTTGCCAACTGGCTTACTGACAGAACCCACACTGGTAAAGTAGCCAACTCCAAATCCAGCTCCAGACAAGTGGAGTACCTCAAGGTTCAGTCCTGGGACTGCTCTTGTTTGACATCTACTTCTCTGATGTACAGGCCAACACTAAGGGACTTTGGCTAACAAAGTTCGTAGATGGCTGCAAACTGGGAGCCATTATTGAATCCCCAAATGATGTGGATACTCTACAAAAGGGCCTTACAGAAACAGATGCTTGGTGCCAGAGCCATGGGCTCAAGCTCAATGCCAAGAAATGTATAGTTATCTCCTCTGGGAAAAAACATGTACCCGTGAATTGCCACATAGGTGGCAGTACACTAAACACCGAAAGTGTGATAAGAGACTTGGGGACACAGATGGACAGTGGTCTCACCTTTGATAACCACATCACCACAACAGTCAAGTAATCCTATGCGGCACACCTCATCATTAAGGGCTTTTCATCCAGAAAAGAGGTAATTGTCCCACCTTACTCATCCCTCAGACCCATTATAGAATACAGTGTCCCATTTGGTATGTACCTCTCAAGACATCTGCAACAACTGGAAAGGTCGCAGAAATACCTCACTAAAAGAATCAGACCTAAAGCAGATGCCCTACGCTGACCCCCATAAAAAACTCCAGCTATACTCTGTTGCATATCGCCTACTCAGAGGCGATCTCTGTTCAACATACAAGGCCATGTCAAACCCACAGCTATTGGACAAGCTACACTTAAAGAAATTCCAATTCCTCAGAGCCACACACTCCAGGGATCTAAACCTTGTCATCACAATAAACAAAACATGCTGGAGGGATAAGTTCTTGATCCAGAGATTCCCCAGACTCTGGAATAGACTGCCCTTACATGTCAAGCAGAGTGCCTCTTTGACCCTCTTCAAAAGGAACTTTGACGATTGGATGGGAGAAAGGAAATTCACCCCAGGGAATCACATCAGTTGCCTTGCTAGATATGGGTCCAGGGAAGTAAATAGAGTGGGAAGAAATAGCCAGGGAATTGTTATGGCTAGGCTTGTATAGGCCATAGGGCTGATAGCCTAGTACCAACCTATGAACCTATAATACAAAAACTGAGAAAATGGAAGCTTTGCTATATGGATAGTAAGATACAAGCAGTTAAAATGTTTTAGTCCCATTAGTCTTATACACAGGTCAGGCATAGTTTTATCAACAAGAGGAGAAGTTGCGGATAGCTATTAATAGAGACAAGAAGGACTTTATCTGGGAGGGGAAGATGGCAAGAGTTAAGTGGAATAAGCTGACTCTTCTAGTACAACAGGGCAGATTGGAATTATCCAATTTTAATGGGTATTTCAGAGCTACACAGTTAAGGCTCCTACACCTACCACAAGCAGAAAACTACAATTCAAAGTGAAAAGGGATGATGATGAAACATGGGGGAAGCTCAGGAAACAAGGAGACAGTGGGATTTTGAATGCAGGCCTTTAAGGAGAATAACAATAGTCATGCAGAATATTATCTATGAAGTAGCAGAATGTATCCTAAGAACTAAGCTAACATGGAAATGGAGAAAGGAGATTCTGCCAAGAGGGATGACTGCAATTAATGACAGGCAAGAGGGGGATGGTATTTGGAACAAATAACTAGACAGAAAATGATAGAATGAGAAAACACCAAGAATTTATTTGGACTGAGGGTTAGAGATTGCCTTCCCTATCAAGGATTGATATCGGAGTATAGGCAAAGAGAAAGAAAAAGGGGGGTCTTTAAAGACCAGCACTGGTAGAGGTTTTAGTAGAATCTAGAACAGAAGCTGCCATTAAAAAAGGAATAATTAGTACATCATGTAAAATATTACATAACTATAAGAATCAGAGGAGGTTAGGATTGGAAAGATGGATTGGATGGGAGGATATATGTGCGTCTCCCAAATATGCAACAAAATCTAGAAGATCTAGAAGATTTAGGATTTTTGCTTGGAAATGTTTACATAGATATTTGTATACCCCAAGTAGACTCTAGAAAAATTTTACTCAAGTAGACAGCAAATTTTGGAGGTGTGACAGGGAAGAAAGAGGTAATGGTAATTGGGAACATATTTTCTAGGAGTATGATGAGTTGGCAGACTTTAAGGATTCCTTGCGAGATGCTGGGTGGTCAGATTGGTGTGACGACGGAGATGATTTTTCTGAGCTGTGATACAGAATCGGAATTGTCTAGACATGGTAAGGCCTTGCTGTGTCTAATTATGGTGGATGCCAATGAAACAATTGCTACAAAATGAAAATCTAAACCAACTATACTAGAAGTAGTGAATATAGTTCATATGTTGGTACAAGGCTATCAGCTCTAGGGCCTATACAAGCCCTAGCCATAACAATTTCCTGGCTATTTCTTTCCACACTATTTACTTCCCTGGACCCCTGTCTAGCAGGGCGACTGACGTGATCCCAGGGGGAATTTCCTTTCTCCCATCCAATCATCAAGTTTCCTTTTGAAGAGGGCCAAAGAGGTGCTCTGCTTGACATGTATGGGCAGTCTATTCCAGACTCTGTCAGGAACCTATCCCTCCAGCATAGGTTCATAGGTTGGTAACAGAGATAAAACAACTGAAATTTAGACCTTTAGAAAAGGGTAGGGGCAAACTACATAAGAAAAATGGGAATTGTGGGAACAATAACATATGGAGGAGGAATGTGGTTTGAGAAGGCAGAACTAAACTAAGCTATGTAATGTTTGAAAATGATTGGGTAGACTGTAAGTGATATACAATGTTTGCAACTGGAAGTGTGTGTTTGTGATGTAAAATGCTTGCAACTAGGATTGTGTTGGTGTAGTTTGCATTTATATAGATGTAGGATTGCCTATGTTGGAAGTGATGGTTTAAATAAAGATGTTTCTTGTTTAAAAAGGGAAGGAATTGAATAATTTATGTAATGTTGCTTAAGTTGTATGTGTAAAGTGTAATGTTTGTAAAGGTGAACTTGTTAATTCAGTTTGATTACTTTTATATAAAATTGTCTGTCACAAGTAGTAATTCAGTAAAGGTGTTTAAAAAAAACACATTGATGGAAGCTGTGTAAAATGCTCATAAGAACCCCAAATCTGCATCCCTATTTCACTCACCTACTCATGGTTCACAAACAGTCTGGCGCCAAACAGTGCCACTGTCCAGTAGTGTGTCACTTTTCTTTTTCACTCTGAATTTGCACTACCATGCCTAAAGAAATTTCACTTCAATAACATTACATAAAGTACCACAGAAAGAAAAGAGAACATGCACCATCTATTAATTTCAGTAGTTTATGCCGATCTCCAAGTTTTTATTTATTCTTGACTCCCTATTGTAATTCCAAAACTTGTAATTATGAAGTCCTAGAATTTATGGAAAGAAAATGAAAATACAAGAGGAGAGCAAACATTGACAACTGACATTCTCCTTTAAAGTTATTTTCTGCATGGTGCAAGCTGCCTGCACTCTCCATGCCCCCAGTACTCATGCTAACACTAAAATTACCATATCTCGATGAAAGGGGAACACTCGGAGTCAAGATTTCAGCCTTTTTATGTAAGTCCATATTTTCACTCATTCATCCCAGACATGTTGTAGGTGGATTGGACACTTTAAATTGGCCCTAGGCGTGAGTGCGTGCATGCGTGTGTGTGCCTTCTGTGGAAGGTTGGGCACCGGGCTGGCAATTCAACACTAAAATCTCCACTGCCAATCATTAGCAGACAGGTGATCTGCTGTGGCGACCCCTAACTGGGAAAAAGCCAAAAGAAGAAGATTCTTCTTGAATTCTCACTGAGTTACCTGAATTACATAAGGTTTCCTTTGTTCTTTCACTTGTTCCTTCAAAACTACCTTTATTCTACCTTATTTAACTTTAGAACTGATCAGCTGTTTATCTAACTGAAGAAATGGCAGTACAAGCTGCTAAGCCAAGTTTCTCCAGTTTAACAGTGTACTGTTCCCTTTAATGCTGTATACATTCCTTTCCAAATTTTAGCCAGTGTGTGTAATACCTGTGATCTGTAGATTGATTGGGCAGGGGGATGGGGTGTAAGCACGGAACAAATGGATTTCCAAATATACTGGTTAATGGATGCGGTCTGTATTTGTGGATTATAAGGGACTTGTGTTTTATTGGATTAATAAATTGATTTTCATTTAACTTCAGTGTGTCGGTCGTCCTTCCTGGGTACCCTTTTTACTGTTGTTTGGTTTTCTTTGCTTTTGGGCGCTTTTTTCCTTTTGGTTTTTCATCTTTTCAAGTTTCCAAAAGTGGGACACCTGGAGTATGGCCAGCACACTACATTACAGTGGATTCAGCCTAGACTGCACTTACAAGTCTGAAGAAAATAGTTGTCTAAAGCCAAAGGTCTGGAGGCTGCTAGCCATGACTATGTTCATCATTCACACTGCCTCAGTGGTATATGGGTTCTGTGCTTGCACAAGTGTAGCTTTCCAGAGCTCAGAATCCCTTCCTCTTACTCTGTGCAATAGAGGATTGGCTAAGCCCCTCCCATCAGGGGAAGCCTAACCCCTTTGACAGAAGGTCAGTTAGTCTTTTACTGCCAGTTGTAGGACTCTCACAAATCAATCTGCTCAACAGCTTGCTTTGGTGGATTGCAGCTTCCAGACTCTCAAGATCCGTTTGAGAACTTCCTTTACTCTTTATTACATATTTTTAAATTCTTTCTGTTTTATTTAATATATGTATGTGTATATATATATATATATATATGTATGTAATTTGTGTGAACTTTTTATTTTAATATTCTTGCTATATTTGTTACTGTTAATACCTTTCAGAATTCTAATTTACTATTGTGTTGTGTGTGTATGCTTAATATACAGCATTTAAGCAGTTATGGGGCCTTTCTAAATGTTCTGTGACTTGTATATGGGAAGCTGAAGTTCTGTGGTGTCAACTGAACACCATGGACAGTCTCTTGGCATAATGCCAAGAAGCCAGTTGTTTATCTGCTTCATTCTTAAGTTATTTATTACTGGTTTAATATCACTATAGCCATTTTTGTCATTAAACTGCTATTTTACCACAAATTGGGTTTTTTTTTGCATTTCCTGTGGAGATTTTCTTTTCATTTCTGACAAGAGAATCTATAAGTAAATACATATTTATGGTGCTTTAAAAGGTTTCTATTTAATGGCTTATTTGATTTTGTATCACTATTTGGAGAAGTGAATATTACTTGGTAATGTGACTGTGTGTGCTGTTTACTACACTGCATATTGTGGAACAAGTCTTTGCACAATTTAAACTGTTACTGCTATACTTTAATACAGTTCAGCCCTATTTCCTAGGTGGAAATATAGTTCATATTTTATATTATTGCTGCCATTAATAGTGTAATTGTATTTTTCAGGCTATTTTTCCTGACTTTATGGTTCCTGATATGTCTGCACTCCCCCAATCAAATCTAGTTGTACCTAAAATGAAAAAACTAAAAAAAACATGCCTGAACATACAGTTTATTAATTAGCTGTAGCCTTTAGCTGCCCCACAGACCACATTTTTCCCCGTCACCCTCTAGTGTGAACCGCAGCCCTGTATGGTGCAGGGGTCAGACACGTTTTCCAGGGCTATTCCAGCACCTGATTCATGTATGGGACAATTAAACCCTTTAGGTGCAGGAGAGATCTAGGGTAAGAGACCCTTTGCCAGGCAATTACTCTCCCAAGATATGTTGTCCTGTAGTGTAGTTCATAGCAATAAGAAACAGAAGCTTCACCAAACTGCAGGTAGTAAGGTTGTTACTGTGTATAGGGCTGATGTGGTTTCCTTAGTCAAGTATTTTTACAGTCAGCTAATTTGTAAGGCTGCACTCCTATTCAGAATGACTATGGGGCTACCTTCTCTAGAGATCAGTCCAATACCATAAATTTTGATGGGGACCCTGATGCAGGCACCACTGTTCACCAAGTCCATCCAGCTTGATTCTTAGGAAGGTAAACAGGTTTAAAAACCCTAGCAAGTATTCACCTTTCCTTTTTGCTAGCTATGTTTAGAGAGATTTGACTGGAAGCAATCTCAAGCTATGCCAGAGCCTGACAGAATTTATGATCTTATTGATGATGAGATGCTAAATGTTTGGGTAGTTCCTCCTCTGTTACTGGCCTTAGTAGATGTCTATAAAACTGCTTTTAAAACCCCTTTGGCTAGTGAACCAGTTCCTAAAAAAAGGCTATGAAGAAATACAAGGTATACTCTGATCTCACATATCTCTTTGCTCCTTTGTCAACTGACCCAGCTGTTTCCTGGTGGCCAGCTCTAAACCTTGGGTTTTTGACCCTCCACTGCCAGATAAAATTGGCAAGTGGTTAGAATCTCAGGGAAAAAATTGACTCAGTCTAGTAATCTAGTCTTTAGAATTATTATGGCTTCATGTGGAAATTTTGTTTTGCAATGTGTTTACAGTTTAGATGTTTTATGAATGAGATTGTTTCTAATATGACAGGTTTCTAAACTTGCTTTGAGGAGCATCTTTGAAGGTGCGGCCCTTTCTAAAACTGCAGCTGCTTCTCTTCTTTTGAGAAGGCCTGCTTGATTACATAACCAGACTTTTTCTGAGTGTTTAGAAATGAGATTTTGAATGCTCCTTTGTTCTGAATTTGTGTTTGGGCCTACTACTACCTAGATTCTCAAACAATGGGAAGATAGAAGTAAATCGATTCATGGGTTTTCTAGAATTTTTCATATTCTCATGTTGTCCCCTAACAAGACCTCTGACTTTAAAGAGCAAAACAAATAAAAATGAGTCTATATTACCATGTCAACAGGACTGTTAATCAAATGCCTGTATGTCAACATATGTACACCAAAATACTTAAATGTTGAACAGCCACAAAAGCGATTTTTTCCCCAGGGGAAAAGAATCACTGGGCCGTTATCGAAAATTTGCCATTTCTTCCACTGTAGTGCAATCTTGAATTTGGTATATTTAAGTAGGGAGGCAAACCTCCACTTCATTGTGTGTGTGTTGGTTTGGTTTGTTTCTTGTTGGCCCAGCAATTTTTTTCCCTGGGAAAAAAATCACTTTTATGGCTGTTCGACATTTAGGTATTTCAGTGTACATGTGTTGACGTAAGGGTAGTCGATGAACAGCCCTGTCAACTTGGTAATATAGACCCATAAAAATCCTAGCCTAACAAGAGTCATGGTACCAAGATGAAAAGGCAGGAGGATAATGCTTCTAAACCAAATAAAAGGGGATACTTTTCCAAAAAAAGGATCTTTCTCCTACTGAAGAATGAATGCCAAGACTTAAGACATCCTGTATCCTTCATCCTGTCAGTCCAACTTTTTCACCTTCCTCTCCTGACTTTACCTCAGCCCAGCAGCCTGGCCACAAATAGTCTCAGACAAGTGGGTGCTGAGAATATAATTCAGTGAGGATAATCAGACATTTGACAAAATCCTCCTCCGTTCAGGGAAATCCACCCACACTTGCCAGACTAGAGACATGTTTGTTCTTTCTGGTAATCCTTCGCAAGTTGCTCACAGGGGTTATAGAACCAGTCATTGCACCACAAAAAGGAAACAGATTTTATACCAGTATCTTTTTGATACGCAAAAAGAAGCTATTGCGGAGTCTAGTGTTAGAGCTGGCATAATTATATACTTCTCTGAAAGTACCCAAATTCAAAATAACCCTGCAGATGGTCTTACCCCGCCTTCCAGTGACTTTTCACATTGAACTTATAAATGTTTTGTGTCTCACCCTCACAAAGACTCATCTTTCTAGGAAGTATGATTGGATTCAGAAGAAAGTATGGCCTTTCTACCAGAAGACAAAGTTGATTGTTCAGAACATTTACAGAGATTTATCTCTTGAAGACACTGCCTCCACAAGAGAGTTTTTCAAAATTCTAGGCCTTGTGACACCACTGGCCAGATTACACATGAGAAAGATTCAATGGCACTTAAAAAAAATAAATACAATGTTAGACGAATCATCTATTTAACTTGGAGTTCCCAGTACTAGTGCTGGATTTTGTGAAACGAGAGTTACAGTGGTGGAGTTATCAAATGTCTCTTAATCAAGACCTTACCCTCTCCCTTCAGACCCCAGTAAGTCAGTCCAGATGGACTTGTCAGTTTTTGTGTGGGGAACAGGGTACTGAGGAGTTCAAGTGCAAGGTGAATGGGGTCCTTCAGGCACTACAAAGCACATACACATCAAAGAAATGCTAGTGATCCAGACCTTAAAAGCTTTTAATCATTTATGGTCTCCAGGTACCTTTTTTATTGGTCACAGATGACACCACAGTCATGTGATACCTGAACAGACAAGGGGTGCAAGGTCATACCCTCTTTGCTGGTTGACACCGATGGGCTTGGAGCTAGCCTTACAGAATTCTCTGAGGATACAGGCCTCATGCATCCTGGTAGAGTAAAACATAGCAACAGACAAAGATCCTGGACAGACCATCAAGAGTGGAAATTCTGAACAGGGGTATGCCTGGATTTGGTCCACTTGTGGGGAACACTCCAAATAGATCGGTTTGCCTCTTTCAAAACTGACAGTTGGAAAAATTCGGTTTGAGACATCTTTGCAGCCATGATTGAAGGAAAGCAGCATTTTCATTCCTTTGGACAGGAATGTTGTTTTATGCATTTCCACCAATATCTAAGGTACTTCTGAAGACTGAGAAAGAATTACAAAAGATCATTGTGGTGACAACTTTTAGTCCAGGCAGAGTTGGGTATCCCTTTTAGAACTGGGCAAGGCAATTATCATAAGCTTCTTCACACACTGAATCTGCTCAGACAGTGTCAGGAGTTAACTCATGCACCCCAGCTTAGAGCAGTTGGTACTGACAGCCTGGATGATTCTGTCTTGATATATTTTAGGCAGCTGTTCCATGAGGATGTGCAGCAGGTATTGAAGAAGGCAGGAAAAATCTGCAACTAGAAAATCTTGCATTTACAAGTGGAAGAAGTTTTCTAGGTGGTGCCTACTATCAAGAGAACATGATATGGTGCCTGCCCCTCTAGTTTTAAATTATTTGTATGAGATACTCAATGATGGTTTATCTAATGCATCTGTCAAAGTGCATTTTGTGGACATCTCAGCTGTTCTGCCCATGGAACCCCCTCTTTAGTCTCTCTTTTGCTGTCTTTTTTGGAGTCAGTTTATGAAAGGAATGTTGCACTTGATATCCCCTTGAAAGAAAATTCCTCCTCCTTGGGATCTCAATTTTGTTATTGAAAAATTTAACTTAGCTCCTTTTTGAACCTGCCTTTCAGGCTGATGTGAAGGTCATCACTTAGAAAGCTGTTTTGCTTATAGCTCTGACATCTGCAAGGCTAGTCTCTGAGCTGGAAGCTATCATGGTGTGCCAACTTTATCTGATTTTTCCACAAGGACAGGGTTGTTCTATGCAGTAATCCTTCTTGCATGCCAAAATTTGTTTCTGAATTTTCCCTGAATCAAAGAACCAGTCTCCCAGTTTTCTTTACAGGACCTAAAAACAGGGGAGAGAAGACTCTGCATACTTTTGATGTAAAAAGGCAGCCCAGGTACCTTGACAGAACATAGCCCTTCATGAAAGCTAAACTAGCTGTTTATTTCCTGTTCTAGGGCTAAAGGGGGGATCAACCTGTCTGTAAGCGAACAATTTCTTATTTCTTGTTACTCCCACCATGGGAAGTCAATTCCAGGCAAGGTTAGGGTGCATTCCACCAGAGCCATAGACTCTTCAGTGGCATATTGGAAAGGAGTGGACTTTAGAAGCATTCTAGAAGCAGCAACTTGGTCTTCAGCTTATGCCTTTACAAAGCACTTCATAGTGGATTCTTTCTCAAATTCCAGAGCAAGCTTTGCAGTGACCAATATCAAAGGTCCCCTGGATGCTTATCTTTCTTCCTTCAGGTAGGGTAAGCTTTGGGAATCTGCCCAAATCCCACTGAGGCAGTACGAATGAAGAACACAGTACAGTTGTGTTAAGTCCTATTTACTTGTATCACTAGATGTTCGAATTTCGCACTGCCACCCACCGTCCCCCTTATTTTGAATATAGTTAGATGGCATCCAACCATTTTGTATTGTTAGCTTTGGTTATTTGTGTTGATCTATAGCTGTGGATTAGTTGGTTTCAGGCAATTCTTGCTTCTGGTCAGTCATGGTTCATCTTACTTGGCACTAGAAGACTGAAGAACTGAATTCCTGTGACAGGGGTTAGGCTTTCCCTGATGCAAGAGGCTTAGCCAGTCCCCTATCAGAGAGAGTCAGAGGAAGGTATTCTGATTTTCTGGAAAGCTGTCAGTGTAGGTTATGCAAGCACAAAACCAATGTGTGTGAAATTCAGACATCTGCTGTTATATGTAAGTAGGACTTGCACAGCTGTACTTTCTAGATGCTTTGTGGTACATTTTAGTTATTTCCCCTTTTCTTGTTATTCAGTGATAGCCTGAACAAAAATCTTGAGTCAAGAAAGAAGTTCAGTTTTTCCTTGCAAGGAACAAACAAATTGTCAAAGGCTTATGGTCAAAGATGACAAAACAGTAGTTCTCAATAATGTAAGATGTACGATTTAGAAGATGGGGTTGTATCTGGAAATAGTGAAGTGCAGAGAGAATGCAGTGTGCAGGTATGTGACCTCAAGCAGAACAAAGTAGTATAGAGGTGCCATGTGCAGCACATACCATAACAATCCAAAGAAAGAGTTTGATAGCATATGCAGTAGCAGAACATGATTGGAGCAGAGTAGGCAAATACTTGTTTTAGTTGAAAGAAAGAAAATCTCATAAGTGTATATTTTTACTCCAAATTAACAGGCACAACCTGTACTATTGTGGTTAATGGATTAATGTCTACACTTTTGAGTCAAAGGATACCTGATACTGTCATATATGATGATGATCCACAGTACAAAAGGAATTCAGGTTTCTCCATGAGAAGTTTAAAGAACGTATTGCCTGTTTCAGCCCATGGTATCCAGTTTCTAATGAAGAACTGTTATAATTTTGGAATATAGGACTGTCATCTTAGAATTTTAGAATATAGAGTATATTTCACCAGATGGCCTTTTATATCTGTGGATGTTAAAATGCACTTGCATTCCTGAAGTGTCATCCTTGAAAATGAGGTATTAAATGTCTCGCCTCCTTGCTGTGTTAGTTTGGCTAAGGATATTTGTTTACTCCAACTAACAGAACACACTCTGACAAGACCTTGTTTTAAGTATCTGTGGATGCTAATATACTGCTACATTCCTGAGGTATAATCCTTAGAATTGAGGCATTAAACCAAGGTCCCATCTGCTTATTTTATTAATTTGGAAAGGTGGCTATTAAGTTAAAGGTACTGCAGCAGCAGCGTTTCCTCAAAATAGGACTAGAGGCTCTAGAAGAAGCAATCTACAGTAACTTGGTTTGCACTTTCTAATTGGTCCCAGGTAGTAGAAGGTATATGCTCTGAAAGAGGGAAAAAAACTCAGGTTTATGTATTTGATGGCATTTGAATTTATAAGAACCACAGGATTTTCACAGGATTTCTGCACCACCCAGTAAAACAAAAATGAACAAGATAAATATTTTTTTCCTGCAGTATAAACAAGGTATTCAAGATGCTTCATTTGATCATGTTCTTTGTTTTACAGGAAAAATAGCCCATAAAAATACTACAGCTCTTGCAAATTACTTTTAACAATCATCCCAGCCTGCATCTCTTTACAGAAAGTGTTAGTGAATTAAACAAACAGAATGATGTCATGGCAGTTAAAATTGTACAAATTTAGTAGTGTGAATATTTTTTAAGATATACTTGGCTTTTCTAAATTGGGTGCCAGCCTAAGATACACCAAACTAACTTTTGTTTCTTTCCCTGCTAACATAGCTCACCTTGTATGTACTGTACTGCTGTTTTTAATGAATGAAGGTACTATGAATACATGAATGAATTTGTGTGGATTTTGAATGTGGAAACAAACCTCCTTGGCTTGCTGTGGTTCTTGGGATTGTGAATGAATGTAATAAATTGAAGTTATAAATGAATACAACTATGAATAAATCCACATATTTGTGTTTGGAGGCTATCATCCAATTCTTTTCATTAGAGGGAAAAAGCTAGTCATCCTAGGCTAGTTGAATGCCCTACCTAACATGCTTAACATGTCCTTTGTTTCCTCTGAGAGTTAAATGGCAGAGAGCAGGGCAGGCCAACTTCAGGTCTGAGGTTGTGGCCTTACCGTCCATCCCACAAGCAACTTGCACTCTGTCAGTTGCTGCCTAGTTGGAAAGAGGATGAATGCATGCTCCTGTTCACACTTCTTCCCCCAGCACTGTTGAAGAAAGCTCTGCTGCGACAGTGTGAGCAGTCCAGACTGTTACAAGTGAGCAAACAATACACCCAGCTACTGCTAGATGTCACCAGTGCCACAGGCTTAGTAGCCGCTCACCCCTTTCCAAAGGATAAACAAGCTGTCAGTAGCTGCTCAAACTCATCCTCCCCGCCACTTCATGTAACATGGGTTCATCTGAGGTATAATCAGGGCTTTATCCCTCCACCAGGATTTCTGGTATTCTTTTGTCCCTCTGAAGCTCTCTGGAGTCAGTTGTGCTCATTGGATGTCCCTTTACTTACATGCTGGTCCTTCATTAGTAGTCCATTTTGCCCACTGAACTAGGGCCAGCAGACTAGGAAACAGTTGGACATCAACTTAGCTAATCAAAGAGAAGATTGGACAACTTGGTACACAGTTGACTTGATAGTCTACCTTCATTTCTGACCTCCCCAGACAGGCATGAAGTAATGTCATATTTGTAGCTCACTTCTTTTGGATAACTTCTAGATATTCGCATATGCTTCCATTTGCTGATAGTCCTCCCAGCATTATACCATATTCAGTAGCATAGCTGACAAACTACCAGTGGCCAGTTCCTTGCCCTTTCTGAAATAGGAGAGCTCGTCCTAGGATGCACAGTCCTACTTCCTTAGCTAACCCGTTTGTGCCAGAAATACTAGGTCAGTCACATTATAGCTAGTGGTAGCCTTAGATGTATAGTAGAGCTACAGCTAACATGTATGGTTGCACTTAAAAGTATTTATTCATGTGATCTTCTCAATTAAACCCTTCCTTTTGAGAAGTATAGCAATTGCTGTGTTATTCTGTAGAATACTGATGACCGATGTAATGTTTTTGAACTTTGGTAGGGTGTAACTATTCTGTTTTTTTTTTCACATCTTTCTGCTTGCTCACCATGCTGCTGGAAATGAAACATGCATAAAAAGTGCTATGCAGGATTTTTTTTGCATAAAAATTCAAGAAACAAGACAAACTTGCAATTTCCGTATTATCAGAGTATTTGGCACGTGTTTGCTGTTTGAAGCATTGTCTGGCACAAATTGTGTTGTGTGTATAATTTCTGTTTTAAATGCTAGTGCATGTATACTACATTTGTTGCTATTCAGTCCAGAATATCTTTTAATTCTCTGTAGTTTGGCAGTTTCTGTATCTTTGGTAAAAGGAAGGTAAAATCCACCTGTTCTCTCAGAATATGTAGGCAGACTTTAATTTGTTGTCTCAAATAATCAGTGTTATTACTATGCATCCTCCAATGCAGTGCCATTTCTTAAAGTGATGTGTTCACTACATTACAGTGCACCTATGATGGCAACATCACTAAAATGGTTAAGTATTTGTATTACATCCCTTTAATCCAACCTCACCTGTGGCACATGCAATGAAATCATATTATTTTTGCTGTTTTGTAACTGAAGCTGTTTCTTCAGTTTCTCTGCTTATCACTTTGTTTTATTTATTATTTTTAATCTCATTTTTTTCTGTTTCCTGGTGTGACATCCCATAGATGAGGGAGTAAGATCTACATCTCAGACTATTATGCTCTTAAGAAAGCTAATACCATATCAATAAAACATTTTTAACCTAGGTACGGACTACACACACTTTTTAAATGGATTGCTGGATGCTGGCAGTTCCCACCTCAACTAGAAATTAACTTGTGTGTGGACCTAACCTAAGGGGCAGCCAAAAGAGACCACCAGTCAGCTGTTACCCCATCCTTCTCCCACAAGAGAGAGCAACTAATTGGCTGTTCATTTTCTGTTTCTATTCTTACAGCTTTTCTACATTGCAGTTCACAACCACAACACACAGTGCAGTGTTGCCTCACATTTGTATCATTACACAGTCTCTCAATGAGTACAGTGGTGGAATATTCACCCCCACCACCAAGACTTATCTTTTGCCAACAGTCTAATTTTCTGTTATGTATTCTTGAGGGATATAGTGGATAGAGATGTCCAAAGAAAGTATTCCAGAGTATCTTATTGGCAACGCTCCCTTCTGTTCAGAAGACATTATGGAGTGGTGGAGCATTTTAAAGGTACTTGGCATTTGTGTTTATTTTAGGTTCCCAGTGGGACTGTTTTGTTGCATATTTTCCTGTCAATATTTTGAAATCATGAAAATGCTAATAGATTAAATTAATCCAACAATGTTAGATTCCATGTGACTAATAATATAGAAATAGGTGCTACATGTACAGTATTTTATTGGCTGGGTCTGCTTAAACTGTCATTTTATTGAGAGGAATAGTACCCGTAATGCAGATAATTGTAATTGCAGCTGAATGTCACACTTCCACATATGGACTTTTTTAATAACCTGTTCACCAGGGTGTTTGTCTGAAGCATTGTGCAGAATTATTTTTTAGAATAATTGCTGATGAAAGTTTAAAAAGGTCCTTAAACATTTCAGATGTTTTGCACTTAAAATAATCTGTTTGATGGACGTGGGTTTAAGTATGAATCACAACAGTGCTACTCTCTCGTTACTAGTTATTTAGGTGTCCACTTATGACTTTGAGATATGTAATCCTAAGTAAATTGATATAGAAATTTTGTTATATTTGGGGAGGGGGCTGAATAGTTCAGAAGTCCAACACTGAAGATCAGGAAACTCTGTAAGGCTTTTGTACCTTGTCAGTTTCACTAAACTGCAACATCATAGTTTTCAAACTAAAATTAAAAAACAAGAGACTTCTACTTGAGGAGTAAGGCAGTTTGAGTAAAATTCTTGATGCCATGTCCTGAAGTACCTTCTAATATCCTGTACCAGAAGAAGCATGGATTGGGGGGGGGGGGTCGGTGGTGTAGATGGCAATTGGCTTGCAATTTTTTTTAACTTTAAGCATGCTACATCACTAGGGTATTCAGAATATGATGGACTGGCAAAAAGTACAAACTGTGCCTTTCTTTCCAAAAAAAAAAAAATCATGAGGTAGAACACGTTATTTGTTGATGATGTCTTTACAGGATAGAGAATACTGTGTGAGCTACAGCTAAACAACCGTGTTACTTTCATAGCCTTAAATATTTGCAAAATTGTCTGTTAGAATGCCCAGTGTAATTATGTAGGATACAAAGGCCCTTTCACACTACACACACACAGTTCCAAAGCATGGAACTTAAATAGGGAACAATGGCTTGCCTTAAAACATTTATGTGAAGTAACCAATAAGTATGTCTTTACACAAGCAGATAAAGGTGGCAATTGGGTAATTCTAAGAATGACTATAATAATATGGCCATGGAATTGCTGTCAGATAGTAAGGTTTATGAAAAGTTGCACTCCAATCCAGTAAAGGGCTTTAATGATGGCTTATTGGAATTACTAGAAAGAGGGGAGAGTCTGGGGTTTTTTTTGATCATGGGGATGTTAAAAAATTACATTTAAAGAATCCAAGGGATGCCAGGTTTTTTGTTATTCCCAAACTTCATAAGTCTGTGACTAAACCCCCTGGGAGACCGATAGTTTCAGGGGTGGGATCTTTTTTTTTTTTTGCAGAACCTGGGCATCATCTTGGATTCCCAGTTAAAAGTTTTTCTCCCCAGAGTCCAGTGATACATCAGGAATACCTCTCGTGTTGAAGTGCATAAGTAGGTTACAGTGAGAGTCTGACCTTTATCTTGCTTGTGTGGATGTAAAATCTTTGTACACAAACATCAATACTGGAAAAGGTTTGGAAGCAGTTGTTAAAATAATGGGGGAAGGCCCTAAAACTACATACATTTGTCAATTGTTGGAATATGCTTTGACACACAATTACTTTGTTTTTGATGGTGAATATTATTTACAGTTGGAAGGAACAGCAATGGGGGCAACATTTGCCCCCCTCTTATGCAATTTTATATATGGCATTTTTTGAGAACCATTTCATTTATCCAATGCATTTTGTCAAAAACAGGGTAGTCATGTTCAAACGTTTTATAGATAACTTGATTTTTGTGTGCAAAGGCGAATTAAGTGAATTTGATGATTTCATGAGTTTGTTGAGTCTGAATACGTTTGGTTTAGAATTCACTTACAGAACCAACAGGAGTAATATGCAATTTTTGGATGCAGAATTTTATTTAAATGATGGGGGAAGTTTGCAATACAGGCCGTTTCATAAAGAAACTGCTGCCGAAAATTTTTTGGAGGCTGGCAGCGCACATCCCCATCATTTAATAAAATCTTTACTGTTTGGGGAGTTTAAAAGAATTATGATTAATACTTCAGATAGTATTAGAGAGAGAGTTTGATATGGTAAAAAGGAGATTATTAAAGCGAGGTTACATTGAAGGGCACATAAGGGAGGCCTTGAATAAATTGGAAGGGAAGACCAGTTACAAAGGGAAATCAAGCAGTCCCGGAATGTATCAGAGTTATGTGAGGGGAAGTAAAGGTGGGAAAGATGAGGTAGAGCCCCCTTTTTTTTGTGACAAAATTTTCTCCCCTCTCAGAAACATTGAGAGATTAACAATTTGTGGCCCGTGGTTTGTAGGGATGAAATAGTGGGGAAGGTGTTTCCGGATTAAGTTAAATTTTCATATGGCCATTTTAATAACCTAAAGGGGTTATTGAAACCAAAGGCTGAAAATAATATAGGGAGTAGAAAGGGTGCATTCTCTTGTGGAGCATGCAAAATATGCAACAACATGTAGAATGTTAATGGGTGGATGATAAATGGGAAAAGATTCTGGATAAAGAATGAGTTTAGATGTGATTCTTGATGTGTGGTCTACATTATTGGATGTGGATGCACACCGTGTAAATGGTATATGGGACAAACTAAAAGGAAGGTGAAATTAAGAATTTTAGAACACCTGAGAGATGTAAGGAATATAAGGATGGAGAGCCTGGTGGCTCAGCATTTTTGCAATGTCCATGAGGGCAACACTAAGAGTTTCTTTTCTAATGTTTTAGCACAGCCCTATGGGTGTCGCAATTTGGGGGGGGGGGTGAATTCAAACAGAAACTCATTAAGTTAGAAAACAAAAATTATAGTTTATTTAGGTACCTTATTTCCTATGTTTCTAAATTTGGAAACTGACTGGAAAGTGTAGATGACAATTTTGTTAAAACATATTTGTCAGATACATCAGTGAAGTAGTAGTTTTGTGCTGGTAATGCTGATGAGAGGTTAAAAAGGTCCTTAAACATTTCAGATGTTTTGTACTTAAAGTAATCTGTTTGATGGACGTGGGTTTAAGTATGAATCGCAACAGTGCTACTCTCTCGTTACTAGTTATTTAGGTGTCCACTTATGACTTTGAGATATGTAATCCTAAGTAAATTGGTTTTAGAAATTTTGTTATATTTGGGGAGGAGGCTGAATTGTCCAGAAGTCCAACACTGAAGATCAGGAAACTCTGTAAGGCTTTTGTACCTTGTCAGTTTCATTAAACTGCAGCATCATACTTTTCAAATTAAAATTAAAAAAGAAGAGACTTCTACTTGAGGAGTAAGACAGTTTGAGTAAAATTCTTGATGCCATGTCCTGAAGTACCTTCTAATATCTCATACCAGAAGAAGCATGGATGGGGGGGGGGGTCGGTGGTGTAGATGGCAATTGGCTTGCAATTTGTTTTTTTTTTTTACTTTAAGCATACTACATCACTAGGGTATTCAGAATATGATGGACTGGCAAATTCAAATGTATAAACTATGCCTTTCAAAAAAAAAATCTAAAGGATAGAGAATACTGTGTAGCTACAGCTAAACAACCATGTTGCTTTTGTGGCCTTAAATATTTACAAAATTGTTTGTTAGAATGCCCAGCGTAGTTATGTAAGATACAAAGATCCTTTCACACTACATACACTGTAACAGCTGTTCCTCATCTTCTAGTTCATTGGATAATGCTGATGTGCATACAGTTTTCATAACTGCTAGTGCTGCAGTGTTCTTAGGTTGTATGACAGTAGTCGATGTCAGATTTAGACTGCAGTAACTTCTGACAGTTCAATGCTTATATCAAAGTATGGTTAGGAGCAAAAGGTGCATTTCAAGGGTTTATATAAGTGAATGTGTCCTTTTTACTTCTTTCTTTTAAAAGTTCATTTTCCTGCAGGAGAGACCTTTTTTGCTCAGTGCAACGACCACTACCAGCTGATAGATGAGAAACACTGAGAGGCCACTTTTTATGCAGCTGATAACTTTATGTGGGGATTTATTTTCATTACTGCACAGTTATGCAAAGAAAAACAACCCCTATCATCTATCACTTTGAAGTTAAAATATGGAAAGCTACCATTATCAGATTGTGATATGCAAACAGTTGTGACTTATTTTGAGTTGATATATAAAAAATAGCACATAAAGTGGATGCAATGCTCAAGTTGCATTTCACTTCCTGAAAGAGTACTTAATGCTTGAGATGTTTGCTTTTTGCCTGTTGACACAAGAAAGCTTTCTTGGTGTGGTTGCAGTTACTTGGTCATCAGCCAACACAAATTGTTAGATAGGGAATAGTGGGGCAGAGATGGAGAAAAGATGGATACAATGTAATACAAGGAGGAGGAGAGTTCTTTGAAAAGCAGCTGATACCATCTCTATATTTTTGCTAGAAGTTATATTTGGACAGTTCAACTTATTAGGAGCCATAATTCCTGTTTCACATTGTTTGCTAATGTGGTCATTTGCAGTTAAAAGAAGGTTCCTAGTAACTTTTTACCTGTTTTTTTTTTTTTTTTTTTTTTTTTTTGGCCTTATTACCTAAAGTCATAAGAGAGCAACTGAGATGTGAGTTAATTTTAAGGACACAAGGATGTAACAAAGACTTGATTATGTTGTAATGTAGGAATATATCTTCCTGAGTTACACAAATATGAAGAATAATTGTAACTGATAAACCAAGCAGAAACTTCACAGTGTGGAGTTCACTCCTTGAAATATATTATGCACCTAGTTCACTAATAAAATTTGAACTTTAAAATGCATACTACAAAATAATAAAATACTAGGTAGTCCACAGTTGAGTTAAAAATGGAATATCCTTTATTGAAACAAGCAAGTGATCCTAGTTGAGTATAATAAAAAGCATTAAAAGACATTCATTAATTTATATATAATCAGGTTAGTTGGAGCAAGGGAGAGGTTACAGAGGGTGGCTCTCTTAAGAGCAATAAAAGCATTAAACTCATTCCTTTAACCAAGTCCCCCTTAACACCATAGTTTAAATTGAGATTGTGCTACCTTAGAACTGAAACGTAAAAGCCCAGAGACAAATTGAAGTATATAACATAAAAACAGCTTATTAATGCTAACCTACTAATCCAAACTAAGAAGCCAGCCCACAAACAAAAAGATCTTCTACTATACATCTATCAGAATAAATATTAGTAAGTTATAAACAAAGACTTTTAACAAAGATCACTTTCGAAATAAATAAATACTTCATCAGGTTTGTGTGTAAAAAACAATATTAATGAATATGTTTATAAATCTGCAAGTGAACACTTAAGTAGGCTGAAAAAACATAGCTATAATTGCTAAGGTGGAAATACAGTGAAAAATGTTAGAAACAAAATATTGAAGCCCTGGGATCTGTACAAGTGTGGCATCTAAGAAAGTTCTTAGTTTAAATAAGTAAAAGCATCAGAAAACAGTACCAATGTCAGTTATTTTCATTGTAAAATAGGTTCATGCAGAGTTGTGTAATGGTGTATCTCAAGCATACTTGTGTGTGTATGTGTAAGGCAAGCTGAACTGTACCCATGTAATTCTGATTATGTTTTAATAATGAGATGTCAGTAGCTCTCTAATGACCTGGAGATTACAACTCTTAAATGTTTCAGCTAAGTTACAATACCAGAATGCCTTGGCATTCAGTGTGTTTTACTGCTGATATATCACTGGCATATGCTGAATGGTTCCATGGATTTAAAAGCTGTTTTTCTTCAAAACCAAAGATGGACATAAGTCGTCTGATTTTAAAGAGGAAAACAGACTCCTTAAGTAACAGAAAAAAAAAATCAATGCAAGGACAACATTTGTAATATTCACCAAAAGGAAGAGCTACATATATATCCAGTTCTATAAGACTTTTTAAAAGAGTTTATGTGGTCCTTTGCTATCTGAGCACTTGGGTTTTAAGAAAGTCTGTTATTTTTTTAGAGTTGATAAATAAAAAAACATTTCCTTCTTTCAGCTTGAGTCATGCAGAGAATATGCTGATTACAGTCAGGAACACTTCTGTTTTTTTAGGTAGGGGGGCAAAAATGTGGAATTTGGACTGAGTACTGGGGAAAAAAATAATCTGATGTTATTTTCATTCATTTCTGAACCTCGGATCCAACATGGCTGCCTTTTATAGCTTAGGATCCAACTGTCAAGCTCCTCCCTTACCCATAATGCCCCTGTCCTCCAGATTACCTCATATCTCGTTTGCCACGCTTGAAAGCAGTCGGGATTTTTGCCTCTCAAGTCTCCATTTGGGGCTATGAGTGGTTTAAACTTATTTACTGTTAAATTTAGTTATTATTCTCTATATTTGATTCCTTCTTACCGTTCTGTTCACTTTATCATTTTTGTGGTTACTTGTGTACTTTTAATGATTTTATACCTTCTGGTATACCTTTCCCTCTGATATTGTTGGTAATTCCATTCTTTTTGTAATCTCCTGTCTTATTCAAGACAAAAAAAAAGAAAATAATTTTATTTTTCTTTAAACTTTACGGTATGGCTGAAACACCTAACAGTTTAAAAAATGCACTTCCTGTGGGCATAAGATCCCCAACTCTGATGCCCACAGGGAGTGTGTTTATTGCATACACTCTAGTCACTGGGATACCTCATGTGAGATTTAAGCAGGTTTCAATGCCCAAACCCTAAGTAATTGCCATAAACATTTTTTGATGGGCCTTCTTCCCATTGTGCTGGATCTTCCAAAGAGTCAGGGGCTCAACACCCCACTAAGAAATCTAAGGAGCCAAGGGAGCACAGCAAATGCTCTCCTACCAAATCTTCATCTGCACCACCTACTAAGACATTAAAGCTGTCAGAACTGAAACTCTCAGATCTTACACAGTCATTAATGACTTCTCCTTGGGAGTCGCGCTTCCAGATTCTCCCCAAAGCATGTAATCCAAAGACTAAGGTGTCCTTTTCTCCAGGAGACCCCCAAGAAACTTTCAGGACCCTCCCGCCAGCTATTCCTCCATAAGATCTTCCCAGAGCCTATCTGAAGCAGAGGTGGACAGGGTGATGAGATTCCCCAGGATGCAGATTCAGATGGAGATTTTGTTTGCTCTGTCCCCCACCAGATCTGTAAGCTGTCAACCTGCCTTTCTTCCTTTAATAACTCCTTCTCTGATCTAACCTTCTGTTTTGGAGCCTTCAGATCCATGGGCAACCAGAGGTGACATGTCAGATACGATGACATCTTCAACTCCCATGATGACATCTCTGATCTGACTGGCTCAGATTCTGTTGGAGCATGATAGGTCTTGCAGCCAAAGCAATGGCATTGGTTCCAAGAGTTTTGCTTAGACACCCAAGCTTTTGGAGACATCCTCTCCCCTCAGCACTAACCAGCTTAGCTCCAACTCCCCCTTCAGATCAGGGGATCCTGGAAGGTTGGAGGTTGGCTGCTGACAGCTTTAGCTCTGGAGAGATTGCTACTGACCTCTGAGGGTCTCTATGCATTCAAGGTGATGGAGAGGGTACTCTCCCAGGCAAGAGATGCATCAACTCCTTCAGATCCTACCCTTGTCTTAACTTCTATGCCTGAGACTGCTCATTCTCCACCTCAGGGACAGCCAGATCCCAAGAGCTTCCAACTCAGGAACAGCCATCCCCCAAGAGCTTCCAACCAGCGTTCCCACGGAGCTCCCCGTCTCTTCTAATAACTCTCCACCAAGGAGGTCCCCGCAAGAGACCATGCAAAAGGAGGCACCTGGATTCCCACCAGGAATCTTTGACAGAGGACACAGATTTCAATGAGTGGGAAGGGTCCCCAAGATCTCAACGAATGATGTCTCCTTTGGAGACATCCTTGAAATCCTATGCCAAAAAGGTGGTTGGTCTACCCAAAGCCCTTCTTTTTGGAAGCCTTTGGGTCTGGCCCATCTACGTCTTGGGTGAACTCAACTGTGGATGACCTCATACACCTTGTCTTTTGCAGGGCATGGAAGGAGCAAGGCACAGTGGAGCCCATCCCAAAAAGAGTTGACAAGATTCTTGGTACCCCTTCAGATAAACCTCACTGGACAAAACATAACCTGGTAGATGACATGGATGCTGCGGCAGCTACAAAAAAGGAGCTAGCCAAACAAAGCTCTACTGTCCATTCACCTAACAAGGAGTCTAGGGCTTTGGACAGGTTTGAGAAGCAGGTGTACTCATCAGCAACTTTCGCATTACAATCGCAGAATTACTTGACTCATTTTATCAGGTTACAGAGGGACTTACTAAAGGAACACTGTAACACTGCTGCAGGGTCCATGTCTCAAGAGGAACAGAAAACCTTTTTTTCTAGGATGGCCACCCTACAGTCTATCTCAAATGTGTCCATGAGGCTAATCTTGCATGCTGTAGAAGGTACCTCAAGGACTGCCAGTTCAGGCATCACCATAAGGAGACATGCCTGGATGCAACTTTGTGGAACCATTCAAGGCATCATTCAACAGTGCACCATTTGATGGCTCATCATGTTTTGGCCCAACCATGAAAGAGACATACTCCTGCTGTGAAAAGGATGGAATGACCTTGTCTGCTGTCAGAATCTGATTTTCAGCCCCATAAAGGCCTTTTTCAAAAAACCAATGTGAAAATAAGAAATTGTGGTTCACAAAGATCACAAGGGCCTTTCCAGGATTCACAAGGAGATTTTTCCTCTAGAGACAGAGGGGGAAATAATTATAATTGTAGCTGCCACCCATGTGGCAGAGGAGGTCTGCAGAACCAAGGATCTAGAGATTGTTTCTCAGATCCTTTCAGTGCTCCTGAGCACTTGCGCTCCTCTCTCTTTCTGAAGGCAGTCAGGGGGGTATCTATCTTTGCACCAGAATGCCTGACTAGCCATTACAAATGACCATTGGGTGCAAAGAATCATATCCAGATTATATTACATTCCATTTTTCAAAACTCCCAAACCAAAGAAAACTCTCCCCAATGTTCTACCCAATCAGAGGGAGTCATTAGCCTTAGAAATAATAAAGCTCCTAGAAAAAAGGGTCATCCAGAATTTCCCACCAAACCAGATAGGATCTAGAATTTACTCAAGGTTCCTTTTAGTTCCAAAAAAGACAGGGGACCTGAAACCAATCCTAGATCTGACATCCCTGAACAAGTCTGTAAAGAACTCGAAATTCCGAATGGTCATAGGTCTATAGACTTTTAAGATGTGTACTACCACATCAAAATGGACAGGTGCTCCTGAAGGTTTCTCAGTTTCCAGCTGGGAGCCAGTCATTGCCAATTCAGAGCTTTGCCCTTTGGTCTTACCACAGCCCCCAGGGTATTCACCAAATGTATGGCAGTAGTAGCGGCTCATTTGTGACTGCTCAGATTGAAAGTATTTCCTTATCTAGATGACTGGCTCCTAACCGAATCAACCAGGCATCTACTCATACAAACCAGAAATTATCTGCTTCACCTCGCGAACATATTGGGGATCACTATAAACACAAAAATCTCAACTTCACCCAGACCAAGTGATGGACTTTATCGTGACACGTCTAGACACATGTAATTGTTTAGCCTTCCTTCCTCGGAACAGAATTGTGTCCTTAAGGTTACATGTCAAATAAATTCTAACCATTCCTTCATCACTAACAGAATTAGTCCTCAAAGCACAAGGCTCGATGGCTGCCTCTAACGATTCCAACAGCTCACCTTCACATGAGAATTTTACAGTGGACTCTAGCAGTACAGTGGTCCTGACATCACTTTCCATTGAGTCACCCTGTAAAACTGTCTCGAGTGTGCAAAGACTCCCTATCATGGTGGCATCTCTCGAGGGACTTTGAGGAAGGATGTCCATTTATTCTTCCTCCCCCCCCCCACAGCCACATTGACCATGGATGCATCCCAGTTGGGGGGGAGCATTACCTGGGACAGACTGTTCAAGGCATGTGGTCAGGCCAGGAGACTTCTCTGCATATCAGTGTTGTAGAGATGAGTGGTGATTCTAGTGTTACAGGCCTTACAGAGTTTTCTTCTGCTAAGGACTATTGCTATACAAATGGACAACATGTTAGTAGTCTGGTACATCAACAAAGGGGGAGACCAGATCTTGACCCCTCTATTGAGAATCGGTGAGAGTTTGGCAATGGGTGATCTCCTCCAATCACTTTCTAGTAGCAGCATACATACAGGGGAAATTCAACATTCTAGTGGAGAGGTAAGCAGAACTATTTTGACCCCTCGCGAGTGGTCTCAAAATCGGTCTGTAGCAAACAAAATACTCCACAAATGGGATCTACCTTGTTGCGACCTATTTGCATCCCCAACCAACAACAAATGCAACAGGTTCTTTGCCCTAATCCCTCCTCAGAGACAATCACTGAGAGATGCTGTAGTCCATGTTTGTCCATCTGGTCTCCTTTATGCTTATCCTCCTACCTCTCATCTGCAAATTTCTTCAGGAAAATGCAGAAGTTGAAGAGCAAAGTTATCCTCTTTTCCCCCTTCTGGCCTTGACAGGTCTGGTTTCCCTTCCTTTGGTCTTATCTGATACTTCCTCCTATCTCATCCTTCAGGACAAACTCACCCAGATCTTACAGGCCTCAAATTGACACTATCGTTTCTCCACCTCTGATGATGGCTAGACATTCCAGGCTTTCCCCTCTGGTTAAGAAAATCTTGGTGTACTCACATAAGGCCTCCACAAGAAAAATTTACAAAAGCAAATGGCAAAGTTTTTCTATTTGGGCCCATTAGAAACTTTTGGATCCCTTTACCATTCTGATCCCAACAGTTCTTGATTTCCTTGCCTCAGTCTTTCAGGATGAAGCAAGCTATTCTTTTATTAAAGTTCAGTTGGCAGCCGTATCCAGTTATCATACAGGCAAAAACTCTTCTTCCTTAGTTTCTTGCAAATTGTGCAAGGCCTTCCTGAGAGGTACCTTTTTACATAGGCCTCCAGTCAAAGATCCCACTCCTCTGTAGGATCTCAATATGGTGTTACAACCCTTAGTTTACTCACCCTTTGAACCTTCTGCAAAAGTGGACCTTAAATTCTGATCATAGAAAACTGTATTTTTGGTGGCTATAACTGGCTAGAAAGAAGAATTTTGGAATTACAGGCACTTTCTTCCAGACAACTTTACTTAATTTTTCACAAAGACAGTCATTTTACGTATAAATCCATTCTGTTTACCAAAAGTTGCTTCTGAACACAATATCAACCAAGTTATCAATCTTCCAGTATTCTTCCCTAAATTTCAGAACAAGGCTGAATAATACTCTTCACCTTCTTGACGTGCATAGACAATAATGTTATCTGGACAGGACAAAAGCTTTCAGGAAATGTGACCAATTTGTTTCCTTTTCCAAAGTAAAGTTAGGAAAACCTGTTTTTCAAGACATCTCTGGCTAAATGGATAACATATTGCATTTCTTGTTTATGCTGCTAAAGGTATTACCCCCACCTAGCCATGTAAAAAAAAACATTATACTAGATCAATGTCCACCTCAGCAGCTTTTTGGTCTAGAGTATCCATTGATGGTATTTGTGCAGTTGCTTCATAGTCAAATACTCACACCTTTGTTACGCATTACAAATTAGATATATCTAGAAATAGAGCATCATTTAGCTCTGTGGTGCTCCAGAATATCCTTCCATGACGGCCTCCCAAGATCAGTGTAGCTGGGGACTCTGTCCCACAGGTTGAGGAAAGAATGTACTCACCATAATGTTCCATCTGTGTTGCCTATTTTCATTCTTCCTCAACCCCCCTCCCCAATCCCTCTGTCTCTTCTAGGAAGATTTTCAGAGGTGTTTTCAGGAACCACTGTTCCTTTTGAGTTCCTAATTTTCTTTCTTCTAGCTTACAATTTTTTTATATACATATATGTATTATGCATATTCAGCTTCAACAAACTCAATCTGAGGTAACATGGAGGACAGGGGCATTATGTGTAAGGGAGGAGCTTGAGAGTCATATCCTTAACTATAAAAAGCACCCGAGTCAGATACGAGGTTTGGATATAAACCTGACAGGTTGAAGAAGAATGAAAATGCACAACACCGATGGAATGTTAAAGTGATTACATAACTTTTTTTTTTTTATGGAATTTGGAATTTTACCTAAGAAGTTATTTATCATAACATACAATTTCTTGCTATATTTGCTACCTTGTAGCATTGTCAGATACTCAGAATCTGGTTTAATTTTCTGCACTAAAAATATAATGTACTCTTGGTATTGGACTGAAAAGCCATATGTAATAATCTTGATATAATTCCTGAAATTTCAGCTCATAAAATTGGAATTCCAGGAGCTATAAATCTGCTTCCCTGATTATGGTCGCATGTTTTAAAGGTGTTCTTTCTTATTTAGGTTCATGTAACTAATGGAATTTTTGCCTTGCTGCTATGCAGGCATGAAACATTTCATAGCATTTTATATTAAAATGGTTATCAACTGTTTCTTCTTCACACATCCGTGCATTTGTAATTAATGTATCAAGGCAGTCATAAGCCCAACTGGACTTCTCAAGTGTTGGCTGTTTTAATTACTATTTTTTCCCTGAATGTGGTGACTAGAATGGATGTTACCCAGGGTGTAATGACTTTATAGGATTTAATAAAAGTCGTCATATTTAACCAGAATAAATAAATGAGCAAATGTTCAGATCTGTTTGTGAAAATATTAATGTTGGGGAATGTATCTCATTTCAATGAAGGGTACTTCAATGATTTGGATATGTTATTAAAGCATAAAAGTAACATTTGTGCCATTACCATAGTTTCTGACTTGAGATGATTGTGTTCTCTTAAGCTATGGGAAATTATCTCCTTTCTCAAGCACTTCAGTAAGTGAGTACTAGTTAAATAATAAAGCTAACCAGAGCAAATGAAGACATTTGGATACTGGAAGTGTAAACTAGAAATCAGAGGTGTACGCATGGAAATGGATTTCATACCTTTTACAAGAAAAATGTGTACCTGAGGCTTAAGTTGCATGGCAGGTAGCTACAACGGAGATTGTGTTATTTTGGATACCTTAAAGTCATTTTTTATACCTAGTTGTTCTTGAGCTAAAAAAGAGGCAAACTGCATTTTCTTAGCATTGCAAAAAGGTAGTCTTCATTGTAGTATTTGTTTTGTAACACACCTTTATTGAATTATCACTTGTAACATAGACAATTTTACATTTATGCAAAAGTAATCAAACTGTATTAACAAATAAATATTAATAAACATTATACTTCACATATATTGCTATAGATCATATAACCTAAGCAAAATTACATAAATTATTTTAAATCCTGTCCCCTTTTTTATATTAAACAAGAAACATCTTTATTAAACCATCACTTATGATATAAGCAATCGTACATTTATATAAATGAAAACAAACCACAATCCTAGTTGCAAGCATTTTACATCACAAACCATACTAACACACTCCCAGTTGCAAACATTATACATTACTTATAATCTGCTCAATCATTTTCAGTCAAACATTACATAGCTCATTTAAGTCCTGCCTTCTTTTAAACATCATTCCTCCAATATATGCATTGTTCCCACAATTCCCATGTTTTCCAATGTAGTTTGCTCCTACCCTTTTCTAAAGATTTCAATTCCAGTTGTTTTAGCTCTGGTACTATATTCACTTCTTCTAATATAGTTGGTTTAGATTTTGATTTCCATTTTCTAGTAATTGTTTTTTTTTTGGCAGCTGCCACAATTAGACACAGCAAGGCCTTACCATGTCTAGGCAACTCCAATCTCTATCATAACTCAGAAAATCATATCCCTCATCACACCAATCCGCCCACCCAGCATCTACAACAGTGCATCCCACAGGGAATCCTTAAAGTCCACCAACCCCCCACACTGCTAGAAAACATGTTTCCAAGTACCTCTTTCCTCCCTGTCACATCTCCAACATTTGCTGTCTACCTGAGGAAAAATTCCGTGGAATCTACTTGTGATATAAAAATATCTATGTAATCATTTCCAAGCAAAAATCCTAAATCGCCTAGATTTTTTTTGCTTATTTGGGAGACATACATATATCCTCCTGTTGTTTCTTTGTGAATTTATTATCAAATCTCTCTACCCAATCCTTTTTTATGGTTTATATTTTATATGGTTTTTATGTAAAACCTCTTCTAATTGATTCTTCTAGTTATGCAATATTTTATGCGCTGTTCTAATTATTCCTTTTTTAATGGCAGCTTCTGTTCTAGATTCTATTAAAAACTGTACCAGTGCTGGTCTTTCATTTACGACATCCTATTTCTTTCTCTTTGCCTATACTCTGATATCAATCCTGTATAGGGAAGGCAGGCTGCAGTCCAAATAAATTATTGGCCTCTTCCCATTCTATTACCTTTTCCTCTCTAATTATTTGCTCCCAATACCTTGGTTCCTTAGCCAATTTTCTCCAATAAATTCCAGCCACCTCTTGCATGTTGTCAATATCCCTAATTGCAGTCATCCCTATCGGCAGAATCTCCTTTCTCCATTGCCATGTTGGCTTAGTTCTTGGAATACTTTCTGCTGCTTTATGGATATAATATTCTGTATGATTATTGTTATTTTCCTTAAAGGCCTACATCAAAAATTCCAATCTCTGCTTGTTTCTTGAACTTCCCCTTGTTTCAACGTCATCCCTTTCCATTTTGAATGATAGTTTTCTACTTGTGTTATGTATAGGAGCCTTAACTGTGTAGCTCTGGAATACCCTTTTAAATTGGGTAATCCCAATCTGCCCTCTTCAACTGGAAGAATCATCTTATCCCATTTGACACTTTCCATCTTCCCCTCCTAAATAAAGTCCTTCAGCTCCTTATTAATTGCTGTCCACAACTTTTCCTCTGGTTGATAAAAATATGCCTGACCTGTGTATAAGACTAAAGGGACTAAAAACATTTTGATTGCTTGTATCTTACTATCCATATCCATATAACAAAGCTTCCATTTTCTCAGTTTTTGTATTATCTTTTGTTTAGTCTCTTCCCACATATCCTTAGCTGCCACACCAGAATAATTTTGAATTCATACTCCTAAGTACTTCATTTTATCATGTCCCCATAAATATGGATATTGCTGAACCAATTTGTGTGTGAGTACATAATTTACCGCTATTACCTTTATTTTAGATTCATTAATTTTGTATCCTGAAAAGATTTGAAACTGTCTCAAAATATTCCAGAACACTGTAATGTCTCTTTCTGGTTTTGTCAGGTATAAAATAATATCAGTAAATATCACCAGCTTTTGTTGACTACCATACCGGCTATATATCCTTGAATTTCTGAGTCCCTTATTTTCTTTGCCACTGGTTCTAAATATAATGCAAATAACAAAGGGGAAAGAGTACCTCTGCCTGAGCAGGAATTATCAGAGAGGATGCCACCCACTTTAATTTTCACCTCCAGTCCCTCATATATTCTCCTAATCAGCCTTGTAATTTTTTCAGGAAATGCAAATGCTTCCATTGCCCTGCTCCTAAAGTCCCAGCTTACTCTGTCAAATGATTTCTCTGCATCAGGACCCACCAACAACAATAGTAATCTTACATTCTGCCTCATCAGTGTTCTGTTAATGTTGTCAAATGCTTGCCTCCCCACCACAAAACCACATTGATCCATATCTATCAATGTTAGCATTACTTTTGTCATTCTTTTAGCCATTGTAGACATGAATACTGTATAATCATGGTTTAATATTGAAATGGGCCTGTATGAAGCTGGGTCTGATGGAACTTTACCCTCTTTAGGTATTACAGCTATAACTGCTTTCTTCCAGGATGTTGGTACTTCTCCTCCTCTTAAAATACTGTTAAAAAAACCTTCCAGATGTTTATCATTTTTTCCCTCCTGGCTTTCAACCTTCCACATGAATACCATCTATTCCTGGTGACTTTCCTGTAGATTGGTTATACATCACAATTTTTATCTCATCTCCTCCTATCCTAACCCTAAGTAATTGACCCTCATCTACCTCTAACCTTGGCATATTTAATTCTTCAATAAACATTTCAATTTTTTCTTGATTTCCATATATCTCTGCTTTATACAGACTTCCATAGAATATCTGAAATATTAACAGCAATCTTTCTAAACTTGTGCATATTATCCAGCCCCTTATTTTCTGCTTAGCATTCTGCAGTTGATCCTCTTCTTGTTCTGCGAGAGTTCCCCTTTTCTGTAATACTTTAACATTTGTCAGTCCCCCTAAATAATTTGTTACTTCTTAACCATGGCTGCCTTTCTTTTATTTCCACCCTATTTTAAACTCCACCTTAATTTTATGCCACTCTCTAGCTATATTTTCTGAAGAAATTTCTATCCTCTCTGATAGCTCCTGAATAATCTTCACAACTCATTCCTTAAATTCCTCACTTTTCAACAAATAGGTGGGAAAGTGCCTTTCATTACCCTGTATTTTTATATTAGTGTTTATTGGTGCATGATCTGAAATAGTTATTGGGTGATGTATCAAGACCTTCAATTAAATGCACATGTTCCTGTGAAATGTAAATTCTGTCTAGCCTCAGTTTTTATATCTTGGAGAATACTATGTAAATTCACTCTGAACTCCTATTACTGAATTCACATCTTCCATGCCAAATATTTTCATAACTTTCTTCAAATATCATCCCTCCTTTGTTATACTTTCCCTTCTGGACCCCCCCCCCCCCACCGACACATCTTCACTGTTGTAAATCACATTCCAGTCCCCACCTATCAGTAATATTCCTTGCTGAAAACTGATTATTTCTCCCAGAATTTTCTTAAGCTCCATTATAGCAGTTTTAGGTGGAATATAAATACATGCCAGTGTAATCCTCCTCCCTTGCCAGTATCCCCTTAGTACTACAAATCTGCCATTATTATCTTTTTATCCTCTTCTATCACTATTGGAGCTCATTTTGAAATTAATGTAAGTGCTTCTGTTTTCCTTTGTCCCAGATATTCCACTAAATAACCATCCTGAAAACCTTTCTTTATCAAATTCACATGTTCAGTTCTTTCCAGGTGTGTCTCCTGTAGCATAGCTATTTGCACTCTACAATGTTTAATATAATTCACTACTCTTTCTTTTTTATGTTTATCTGTAAGACCATTCAGATTGAAAGACATTACAGAAAGCATAATTTTCTTATAGTTATAATTACCACCTTTTTATGTATAACTGCTTTTTTGTTAAATGTCTAGTTCCAACTTTTATGTTCCAAGTATATACCGTTTGGTGGGTTGATCTTTTATACAAGTTTCTTGTCATATCCACTTGTGCCTATGGCACATCCCGATCAGCCTTATTATTGTGTCAGAAAAGGCTTCCATTGACCTACTCATAAAATGAAAAACGAAGCACTCTTCACAACATGAAACATTTATTCCAGATAAACTTTTCAGACATCAAGTCCTTCTTCAGTGTTTAAAAAAAATTATAAAACCAATCATTAAATACTAAAAAATCCTAAATCAGATGACACTGCCTAACCTATCACACTAATACACTAATTAAAAGTTAATTACACAGGGATTAAGTAAAAAATTACAGCAGTAATGCACTAACAAAAATCCCAAATGAAATAAAAGCTCCTTAATTCACTATGTTCTGCTTACACTTTAAAATAAGTATTAATGTCACCTGCTTATGTAAACCTGGGTATGTATCAGCTTTCAGATGAACTATCCATGCATACGTTTTTGTGTCAAGCTTATTAATAATATCACCACGTCTAATATGGGGATGCAAAAATTCAGTAAACATGATGTACATTAGGATTTCACATAGGAAAGTCAGCAAGAAGACTGTGTGACAGGATGACATAACACAAATCAGATATACGTAGGGGTGTAGAGTCCAACACCCTAGCTAAATGTGCAAGAACAAGGTTCCTCTCACCAGTTTATATTTAGGGTTATTGAATTTTTGCATAGATATCCTATCTTAGTAGATTGGAAACAGGCCACTGATAAGAGAGAGACAGCCTCTGACCTAACCATTGTGAAGCCTGCAATGGTTAAAGAGGAGCACTGCTTGCTTGGGCAGTCTACTCCAGTCAGAGCTTTAGGAGGGACCCCATTCCAAATACCTTTGGCTAGGGTTCAGCTTGACTGGGAGGGTGGAAAAGGAAGCAGCCAAGTAGGTGTGTTTGAGGATATCCATGGAGATGTCCTTTTAGGGAATGATTTTGATAATGCAGTACCTTGTGTGCATGCAGTTACACGTAGTCAGGCTTGGTGACAAGCATGTGGGTCTGGTAGCCTGGGGGTACTCAGAGAGAGACCACACACTTGAAGCCAGGATTAGTGACATGGTTACTTCAGAGAGGGAGCTACCCTGTAGCAATAAGACTGAAGGTGAGCCACAACTTCTAGTGGGTACTGATGTTCCCTTGGACAGAGTGGCTGCAAGGGCAGAGGTGAGTAGTAGTACCCAGGTTGACAGTGAGGCACCGCTGTCAGAGAATACCAGACTTCCTGTGGAAAGGGAGCTGGGAAGGGTTACAAAGAGAGAGTTGAGACAGGCTTAGCTCTCAGACTCTAGATTACATGGCTTGAGGGAGTTAGCCAGAGAGGCACCTGACTGTTAAGAAAAGGAGGAATCTGTTTATTGGGACAAAGGGTTACTGCATAGAGAGTTGTCCCCTGAGTTAGAGGTAGAGGGTGAGAGAATACAGCAGTTGGTAGTGCCCAGAGCCTACCATCTGGCACTTCTAGTCATAGCGCATGGCATTCCTTTTGCAGGTCATATGGGCATAAAGCATACCAAGAGACATATTATGCAGAACTTTTATTGGCCTGGGATTTCCAGGGATGTAGCAGGGTACTGCAGGACCTGTGAGCAGTGCCAAAAGGTAGGCAAGGTAGAAGACAAAGGTGAAAGCTCCTTTGATGCCTTTGCCTGTGATTGAGGAGGCATTCCAGAGGGTAGCTGTGGATATGGCAGGGCCTCTGAGTACCCCAAATTCCACAGGAAAGACGTATATCCTAGTGGTAGTAGATTATGCTACTAGATACCCTGAGGCAGTGGCTCTGTCCTTCAGTGAGGCAGAAAGGGTGGCAAATGCTTTGTTAGAGATTTATAGCAGGGTACATTTCCCAAAAGAAATACTAATTGACAGAGGTGTCAATTTCATGTCAGACCTGCTGACTTGTCTGTGGAAGCACTGTGGGGTGAAGCACCTAAAGACCACCCCTACCATACCCAGATTAATAGACTGGTGGAGAGATTAAACTCTACACTAAAGACCATGCTATGGGCATTTGCAGACCAGTTTAAGAGGGAATGGGATGAATATTTGCCCCATCTGTTGTTTGCTTACAGAGAGGTGCCCCAGGAATCCACCGGTTTTTCACCCTTTGAGTTACTGTATGGGCATAGGGTGAGAGGACCTCTAGATTTGATTCTTGATGAGTAGGAGGGTGTGTATAAATCCCACAAGGAGTCTGTTGTGGCATATGTCCTAAACCTAAGGCTGAGGCTCAGGGAATTCATGGGGGTTGTCCCTGGAGAACCTGGCAGAAGAGGCCAAACCGAACAACAGAAAAAGGTCTGGTATGACAGGAATGCTCTAGCTACATAGTAGTATGCTGTGAGGTAGCAGGTTATGGTTTTCATTCCTGTCAGACACAACAAGCTGCAGGTAGCTTGGGAGGGACCCTTCAAAGTGGTAAGGAAGGTCAGTGCTGTTAACTACACGGTAAAACTGCTAGGCAAGAGGTGGGCACAAATTGTACCATGTTAACATGATGAAACCTTACAATGATAGGAAGGCCCTGGTGCTAAGTATTTGCATTAAGAGGCAGGTGGAGTCTGAGGGGGGGTTTTGGCTACAGGGAGCCAGCCAGCAAGGTCCCAAGTTACTATGGTGGAGACTAGGATTGCAGGCATATGATAGGATAGTGCAGCACTGTACTGGGGTCAGCAATGCAAAGGCAGCTGGAATCTCGAGACAGGGTGTGCGGTGATGTATTTCCTGATAGGCTCATTCCCAATCCTCTCAAGCAACATTTCTCAAGGATCACTTGAAAAACTAGCTTGAATCTTTGAGGGGAGAAGAAATGTGACAAAGAGGTACTGCCAACACAGCTAGCTGGAATTCTATAAATAATTATATGTCATTTATGAACATTAACAAGATTTATATAGAAGTGTAACAAAGGGAGATACTGCCACCACAGCTGTCTATAATTTTGTAAATGTTTGTGTCATTTGTGAATGTCAGTATGCTTCATGCAAGATGTTTGTGTTACAAATGTATTAGAACTGTATAGGTTCATAGATTCATAGGATAATAACTAGACTATTGGTCTAGAGGCCCTTATAAGCCTAGCCAAGAATTTTGCCCATGTTCCCTCAGTCAGCACCTGTTTTCCCTGTCCAGCAGGGACACAGATGGGATCACAGGGGTGTATCTTCTGTTTCCCATCCAGTCGTCCAGATTCCTCTTAGAGAGTTAGAAAGGTACTCTGCTTGACATGGAGAGGGACTGTATTCCACAGACGAGGGAGTCTTTGATAGAACTTGTTGGCAGGATAGATTTGTCTATTAATGTCACACACCAGGTTAAGGCCTTGCATACAGGTTGCATGAGTGGAGTTTGTCTTATGGATATGCAGCAACTCCATCAAGGCTGTGTCTGAAATGGCTTTCTATGCCAGACACAAGTCACCTCTGAGCAGTCTGTATGAGACAGAGTAGAGAGACTGGGCTTTTAACCTATCTGTATAGAAAAGGTGTTTGAGACCCTGGATTTTCCTGGTCAGGAACCTCTGTGGTCTCTCCAACTGCTGCATGTGCTTGGCAAGGTGCATTGTACTCAGTAATGGATCTGATAAGGGAGGAGTACAGGGATTTTATGACGACCTTGTTCCTGGATGAAATACCCTTATTTATGAGGTGGGCCATGTAGAAAGCCTTCTGTACAATGGAAGCAACATGGTGGTCAAATGTCAGGTTGCTATCAGCCTGGCTGCCCAAGTCCCTCACAACTGATTGCATGGTTAGTACATTGTTATTAATGTGATAATTAGTGGGGATTGCATGGTTAGTACATTATTAATGTGATAATTAGTGGGGATGGCATTTTCCCCAAAGAGGATAATGATGCATTTCTTGGCATTTAGTTTGAATGTACAGACCAGTGCTGAAGTGATATTTTGTACAGTGATTGTGTTTGAAATGGATCCACAGTGAACCCTCATGGAAAAGAACATAAATGTACATCCACTATTGTAACTGTTTAAATGTATGTTGAAACTGGAATACAGAGGTTCACTTCAGAATAATAACTGAAATTAAATTACTTTATTGCCAGGCCATAAAAAGATGTTATCTTTCAGTTTCAGTGCAGTAACAGACACAATGTCAAAAACTAGGAAACTTTCTGTATTGTCTTGAAAGTGTTTCATTGTTTTATGACTTCCACCATTTGCCAAATATCTGAGGAAAAGCCGTCTGTGTGTTTTCACAGGTGGATGCTGAATACTGCTATCTTATAGCAGTGGGTTTTTACCTGGGATAGTGTCAGATGTCAAGAAATGTCATTCTGCAAGCTATCTCAGCAGTAATATTTGAGATATTAATTTAAGAACTCTCTGAGAGAGACTCTGTAGTCTGTCTTTAACCTGACAACATCAGCTAGAGGATCAATTCCCCACATTTGCCTTGCTCTGAAGTAAGTTAACTAGGGTATAGTAATTCTCTTATATACAGTCAGGAATATAGCAACACTCAGTTTAGATGTTTTTTATTTACTTGAGACTGTCCTGCAGTGTTTTTTAAATATTTCCTGATTTTGAACTCTGATGTCACTGTAATTATGTACTGAGTATTTTCTTGTTCTTTTATTATTTATTATTAAATATATTTAAACCTTTCATTGTGGCTGATCTGTCTAGCAATATTTAAGTTCTGAGAGTACTTGCATATTTATTTGGTAACACTGTGTAGGCCACTTCTAATAGCCTTGCTCTTGGTCAAACTATCATTTGTATTACCAGTAACATTACACAGTAAGAATGCACACCCTTTGTTAAGGGCCTTAAAGTATCTGATAAGGAGTGACCGGTGGGAGGGGAAACTACCTTATAGTCTGGGCAGAAAGAGGCATAGTTAGTAACTGTGTCAGCCTTTCCCAGGTCTGTGTGTCAGTGTGTTTTCAGCTACCTGGGCAGAGACATGAAGCACTGGTTGGACAGAGAGAGTGCTGGAGGTTTTGGCTTGGTCACTCAGCTGAGATCTCAACTTTACAGCTGTGTCAGTGGGGCGTTTTTTTGGAGATCTGGATAAAGAGGGAGAAACCAGGCTGGACTGACTGTGGTCTCTGTGTGCTCTTAAGGGAAATTGCACTTGATACAGAGAGCTACATCTGGAAATACTTTGTGTGTACTTGTCATCCTCCCAATGTATGTCCCCTACTGGTTCCAGTGGTGAGGATTAAGGTTCCTTGATTACTGGTCCAATGGTGGGACATCACACCCTGCATTTTTATTTTAGTTATTGCCATGTGATCTGAAATGGTTATTGGATGCATATCAAAACTTTCAATTAAATGCACATGTTCCTATCAAATAATATGTCAGTCTAGCCTAGCCTAGTTTGTATACCTTGGGGAATAATATGTAAATTCTCTCTGAGCTCCTACTACTGAATTCACATCTTCCATATCAAATATTTTCATAAATTTCTTCAAAAAATTACCATCTTTTATTATATTTTCTCTACTAGCCCCCTAGACTTTTTTCTAAAGATCTCACTTCCAGTTATTTTATCTCTGTTGTAATATCTGATTATTCAATACTTCAAATACAGCTGATTTGGTCATTGATTCCCATTCTGTATTATTTCTTTTTTGGCAGACACCAGAATTAAACTTAACAAGGTCTTACTATGTCTAGGCAATTCAGATCATATAACCCAGCTCAAAAAAAGAATCTCCTTATAGTTACACCCACTTGCTCACCAAACACTTCTGACACAGGGAATTTTAGAAGTCTGCCAACTTATTACACTTCCAAAACATATGTTCCCAGTTACCACTTACTTCCCCATCACAACTCCAACATTTGCCATTTACCTGAGAAAAAATTCTTTGGTGTCTCCTTGGGGGTATGACAATATCCGTGCAAACACTTCTAAACAAAAATCCTAAATCTTCTAAAAGTCCTAGAATGTTTTTGATTATTTTGAAGATTTGCACTATTTGAAGGAAGTGTGTTTTTTTTTTTTTTTGCTGTCTAGTAATGTTTAACTCTTTTATCGGCTGTAGGAGAACATTTTCATTGATTTTGGGCTGAATCTCTTACTTTTTAGAATGCCGTAAATTCTTTGGTGAGACGTTTTTTTTTTCCCCCCTGTTAATGAGCAATGTAGATACTTTAGAGAAATACTTCTTTTGAAATCACAGTGTGTCATACATAATGAACTTTATTAGCACCATTGTCATTGGTTAGAATGGATATCCAGACTTTGCTTGAGTTCTTTTAAAGCTGGTTTTGTGTGTGTTTTGGGGTTAAATGAAGTTAGTGTTTGGGGCAGATTAGAGTTTGTATCTCATAGGGTAATTGTTAAGGGGCAGTGATCACTAAAAATGGAAGGTAGGACTTTGATTTCAGAGACTTTGCTTGGAATGTTTGTTGTGAGTAGCTCTAGAAAGGAGTTAATGTCTAAATTTGAAGTTAGGTTTGATAGGTTCTTTCATAAGTTTCCTTATTGATCTCAGCCTCATACATGTGCTTAAGACTAAGAGAAGGTTAAGGTTAAAATCCCACACAGTTATGATAACTTAAGATGTTTGCAGAGCTGTAGGATTTGATTAGTAATTTGAACTTTGTGATATCAGGTAGAGGGTAGTAAGAGATTACAAGAACTAGAGAATTTCAGTTATCTCATTGTAAACTAAGAGCCAGTTGAGGTCATGGTAATTTATGAATGTGTTTTGTCCAAGGAATGATGCTTTAATGTTTGCTTGTTTGTTTATTTATTGTTACTGAAATAGCCCAACCAGGCCTTGCATGACATGTTTTCAAAGGAGGCCCAGGGAGAAAATCTCCAAGTGAAGTAGATTATGCAGTATCATGGATTGAAATGTACAAATACATAAAGGTTGAAAAAAATTAAACAATAAAAAAATAGTATTTCTTATTTACAGTAATTAAAAAAATCACAATGCAATAAAGTGAGTAATAAATGTAATTGGCCAGGTTTATAAGTTGATTGGAGAGAAAAAATATATGGAAGCATAGATCTGAAATAATGAAGAAAATAAAAAAAATCATTTTAAACCTATAAAATAAAAATGATATATGCACTGAAACACTGTGTAGGGCTAAAAAGACTTTTGTTTAAGTTAAGAATAAAGGTAAGAATGAAGGATGAGAGAAGCCAAAGGTGATTAGGAAAGAGGGAGAAAGGTAGAAAATATGTTTGTCGTATGTTAGATGTGTCGAGTGAAAAGATCAGACTTGAGTAGGAAAGAGGTGGGAAAGAAAGGATGTAGCTGATCTAGAAGGGAGTGTGGAAAGTTCCAGTTTTGAAGATAAGTTAGGGGGAAATATATGATATGGAATCTTATTTATTGAATCAAGCTGTTGTTACAATTGAAATAAGATGATATTAAAAACACATTATTGAAGTCCTTGGCCTGGAAGCAGAGCCAGGAGTTTAGTAGAAAAGGTTTTATCATCTCTTTGAAGCAGTCAGTGAAAGATACAAGTCTTGTATTAGTGGATATGGAATTCCATACTTTGAAATATGATTTTTGTAACAAGGAGGCATTCTGTGAATGTAGATTGTAGGAGTCTTGCTATGAAGAAGGAGGGTATTTACTGGGAATGTAGAGAATGTTATGAGACAGTTTTAACTATGTTTGTTTCAAGTAGTTTGGGAATCCAAGCTGATTTAGTTGTTTGAGGGGTAAACAGTGATGTATGGAGTTGCTCATTTCAACCACAAATTTGTTGTAACATCATTCTAATTTATGGATGGACATAGTGTTAATGTTAAGGATGGGGGCGGCATAAAGTAAACTACATAGGAGATAGGATGAAAGCAGTGGTTTTCCAAGAGTGTGCAATGAGAAAGTTAGATGCTCTGTAAAGTAGGCTCAGCTTTTGATGTGTTTTCTTGATTACATTTTGAATGTGTGTGTTGAGTTTGAGTTGATCTATGGTAACATCTAGAAGCTTTGTTTCAGAGACTAAATTTGAATATTTTGAGTGGAAGTTACTGTGAAGGTAAAGTACTAAATGTAGTGGCTTTAGGGACAAAGAGCATTTGTCTGGTTTTGGAAGAGTTTAGGAGAAGTTGGGAGTTAGTAAGGCAGGTTTCTATGGAAACAAATTATTTCTGGATGATAGTTTAAAGTAAAGTCCTTGAGAAGGATGAACCAGTAAGAGTTGAGTCATTGGCATATTGAAAAGAGCAGTGCAATTTGTGGCAGAGAAAATGTTTACGAACGGGTTAAATAATAATGGCCCAAGAATGGATCCTTAAGTTGTTACTGGCATGCACAAGAACACAGCTCCATTTAACTGCTTGAGTATGGTTAAGAGAGGTAACTGTTAAGGTAAAGAAGAAACCTAGTTTGGAAAGTGTGTGAAGTAATTTGAGGTAGGAGATAGTCTCAAAGGCTTTGGAAAGATCTAAAAAGTTGGATGAAACTAATTTGTTTTCATTAATATTTTATTAAGGAAAGATGGTAAAGCAGTAGTTGTACTGTAGTGAGGGTGAAAGCCATGCCAAGTAAGTGAAAGAAGGTTGTTGCCGAAAAAGAAGTGGAGAAACCTGGTTGTATTAACACCTTTCTAAGAATGTAGAGAGAAAGGTGAGAGAATAGCTATAGGGCATAAATTAGACAGTACTATGGAATTGCCTTCTTTATGGAGTGGAAGAATGTAAGACTGTTTCCACAAAATGAGGAGAGTGGATTCAGATATTGAGCTATTGATTAGTATATAGATTGGATAAGATTGAGGTTTAGCAGCTAGTTTTAGGTACTTGATGGGAAGATTATTTGCTGTAAGAGTGGTTGGTTTAAGTTTATTGAGAAGGTTATAAATGTATGTAGTTCTTACTTGGTGTAGTGAGAAGGAAGGTTGTTGTAGTGAACTGCATGGTGAGTGTGGAGAGGGTTGTGTTAGTGCTTTTACTGAGTTTTTAAAATGTAAGTTAAATCTAAGAGCAACCTCTTAGTTGGAAAAGTATGGGGAAGGGTTAGGCTGCATGGTGTTCCCAGGTTATTAATGGAGGAGCAGAAGCATTTAAGATTAAGTTTATGAGATATTCTTGGAATGAAATATAGAAGTTCCTTTTGTCTGTTGGAGTTAGTGTCTTGTTAGATTACAAAGTTGTTGTAAGACTGAAATGTAGATTGCTTTTTACAAGTATCTCACAGTTTCTGTGGCTTTGTTACATTACTTTCTTTGTGCCTGATTTTACCCAGGTTGCAGAAATGGATTTATTTTTCTGTTCTTCTGATAGGAGCAAGATTATTGTGAATGTCGAGAAAAATGGAGTTAAAGGTATTGACTGCTTGGTCTAATGAAAGGTAGTGAGGGGTGTTCAATTGCGTTGATACAGTAGTAGAGGAGTCAGGATCAAAGTTTTTTTAGGTTTCTAACAGTTATAGTGAGTGGTTTGGAAATCTGGCTGCATTGGCCAGATGTTGGATGATGGTCACTTAAGGTGTCTGGCAAGGTACCCAATTATATTATGATGCTTGGATTATTAGTTAATATCCAGTCAAGAGTGCTGTATTTATTTGTAGATTTATTGACTCTGAAGTATTAACTTGCGTGAAATAATATACATTGGTATAGGAGAGGATGGGTTGTGGGTGGTGCTCCGGTCATAGCTAAAGTCTCCTAGTATTATGGTTCTTGGGTGATATTAGATGTAATCCTGGGCAGGATGTCTTCTGTGACAGTGTGGCCATTGCTGGGGATAATATATAGTGTAACAAGACAGATTTATTTTGATTAAGCTTTAGGAGACTAATGAGGATTTCTACATTTGAAAAAAGTGGCCATTTTATGGGGGAAAGGAGTGATAGTGAGATGCGTGGAGAAAATTATAGCTATTCCCCCACCTTTTCTGATCAGTTCATATAACATTATATCCAGGTGGAAGAAAAGTGTTATTAACATGAGGTTTAAGCCAGGTTTCAGTGATGGCAATTATATCTGCGTTATGTGTAGCTATCTATGCATGGAATTCCGAGATTTTATTAGAGATGCTATGGATATTGAGAATTAAAATGACTGTGGGTCTTACAGGTGTGAGAGGTTGCAGATGAATTTTTGAATGTAAGTGGGAGGTGGCAGGCAAGGAGAGTTATTAGTGGGAACCAGGTTAAGGTGTATATCTCTTGAAGGGAATTTGAGATCATGAGAGAAAGATTTTAATATTAATGAATTAGAAAGTTTGTAATATTTCATGTTGCTTTTGCATGTTTATGTAAAAGGAGAGTGTTGACGGTCTTGGGTATTGCTTAGTAAGGGGTAAGAGAAGGAATATTTTTTAGCTGAACTGTATCTGTAGAAAATAAGGTTGGGTTAACAGGAAATAAATGTAGACTGTGTAAATATTTGTTCTGTGGGAAAAAGGGGTAGTAATGGGAGAGTGGTATGATATAATGTTACCCAAGATAAGGCTGATAGTTCAAGAGAAAGTGTTAATGGTAGAAATATTGCTGGTAGTACTTGAGATCCCTTCTTCATCTGAAGAAGGGATCTACCCGAAAGTGCTCACATCTGTTTATAATAAATTACTGGATTATATTAGCCTTTGTGGACCCTGCTCTTTTTGTTTGCTGTTACACATTTTTGAACTGTTTGAGCAGAGTTCTTATGGGAAGTAAGAGGTTTTTGTTTTTGCTGGGTGGTGCTGAAGGTTGCTATGGTGGGTGGAGAAAGGCTAATATTATTAGAATTACAGTACCTTTGCCCATTCTAGTTTTAAAAAGTGGGAAATTAATTGTAAAGGTTAATTGTGCACATTTTTAAGCCATAATTAGGCAAGTCAGCAGTGTTTGCACTGTTAGTGGATGGGAATTCATCTGTTTGCTTAACACAATTCCTATATTAAGAAGGATTATCTTTGCATTTGTTTCTGAACACTGATGTGGTGCAATTGAAAGGTAATGAATAGAAGGTGAAGACCTGGGTTATATATGTCAGAGCTATGCATTAGCAGTATGTTAATACTTGAGTTTAGTCTGACAGAGAATTTAAGAAACTTGTAGATATAAACATATGGTGATGGTGTCTTTTTAGTCTGGTCATATGGAGTGAAGCAGTTGAAGTGTTTGAAAGTTTGATTATCAAGAAGAAGATGTTATTTTAACAGGGTCATCATTGGTTAGAATGGTTGTCCAGTTTTTGTTTTATTATCAATATCTTGCCATGTAACTTTGATGGCAGAAGTACAAACACTGTAATACCACCCTTACCCAGTACCACTTCCTTCTGGAAGTAATAGTAATGTTAGCCACAAACACTATATAATGCTGCTTACCATCAGATGCTCCCCTCATTGAAATGCAGTGACAAGAGTCTCAAATATATGGTTATCCATCACCATGCTATCTTGCCTTTCTCCTCTCTCTGTTTTTGGAATACGGCCACACTGGTGTTTAAGGTAGCTCTGATTCACTCACCCCTCTACCACAATATAGTTTCCTTTGTACCCACCTAAACCATATCCTCCAAAATCATTAGCCAGTCAAACCCTTGCAAACTGTCATATAACCCATTCAGCATATCACACAAAAAAGCCTCAAATTTATAACCTTCTACATGGATTCCACTCCTTTCCCCTTCCTGGGTACACCTCATGCAGCCTAAACTGGACTTCACATATTACTCCTATAGTTCCCAAGAATAATTCATAGTATATTACACTCTCCTACCAAAAAATTCAGTGTAGTGTACTCGAAGATAACTACAGTACCCCTGCCTACTCCACTCAACTAAATCAGTACCGTAGACACTGTACCTACCCCAACACTATGTTACAATAATTATCGCTTCATCTATCCAGCACATCTTTACATATGATACAGAATGCTCCAGAGTAACAAACACCTGATAAAATCACACTTTATAAACTAAACATTGTATAATGCCAGTATCAGAACCCCTCTAGTACTAATAACAGCTCCCATAGACTTAAACCAATGTTGCATCAGTCTCTTGCCAAGTCACCTTTTCCTCTAAACAGATTAAGATATAAAACAGTTTCCTCCCATCCATAATAAAGGCCTGCTACCCAACTGAATACTCAGCAACATGTAATTAGACTAAAACTTGTTCCAGAACTAACTACCTTATGCCCTAAATAGATTAAAAAAACTGCATGTTTTCCTGTATATCTGCCTTCTCAAGCAAAGTTTTTCCTTTGACATAGTAAATCAACCTAGAACAAATGAATATAAACCAGTTCAGCAAGCAAACAATGAAGACCCAGTATGACATGGCAGAATTCTTATAAAAACAGAACTCTTAAAAAAATAAAACTGGACTTTATTCGTAAAAACATATAAGTGCTTTCACACCATACAAGGTGCTTCATCAAATCTATTAATTCTACAGAAGCAACCATTTAAATATCTAAAAATTTAGTGGGCTAGAACACATGATCTTAGTAGAGCATGTTCCTTTAAAACCTTTACTTAGATCAGTTTTATTTTATGAGTTCTGTCAGTTCTATTTTTATAAGAGTTCTGCCATGTCAAACTGGTTCTTCGTTTCCTGTTTAATTTCCTGGGACATACATATGGATTCTATCCCAACTCCACCCGATCCCCATATAGCCCTAAGCACCACAATAAGAAACATGCAACAGCCCTCCCCCCCACACAACCATACTTCAGACGCCACCTTACCATCCAAACAGGCCTACAAACTAAAACACCTAAAAAAATAGTTAATGCTGGCTTATATTGAAGTGTGGTTCTCAGTAAACAAAACTAACACCCTAGCCATCCATAAGACCTGCCTAAAACACTGACTCTTACAATACTTGAACCAGTATTTCCAAATCTGTAGAACAGACCAGAACACAAGATTCATCTGTAAATATGTTTCTAATTAATTTCTATGTTAAATTGTTAATTGCTATGTAATCCAGTGTAACTACTGTCTGTTTATTTTAACTGTGGAGCTTTTCTCCCCGGGCCTCCGCTGAAAATGGACCTACGTCCAGTCGGACACTCCCGGTCAACAAATGTAAATAAATAAATAAATATGTGAAGGTAAGTGCTACTGATTAGAAAACACCCTAAACTGAACACTTCAGATGGACAGAGTTTACCCATAGCAGACAAAGACCCCAATTGGAGTGCTATCTCTCTCTAAACATTGGCAGTCATATGAAAATAGTAATTGCCATAGTGTACATTTTTTCATATTCATCCAGTAGAATTTCTGAAGCAACCCTGATATAAGTTAATAATCATATATTCTCTGTGACTTGAGTTTAGATATATTGTCTGAAAAAGCATACCCAAGTTAATATGCAACAAAATCTAGAAGATTTAGGAACAAAATCTAGAAGATTTATGATTTTTACCTGGAAGTGTTTGCATAGATACTTGTATACCACAGGTAGATGGCAAATGTTGTGTAATGAGTTGGCAAACTAAACGTTCCTTACAGAGTACTCTGTCAGGAATACTGGATGAGCAGATGAGTGTAACAAAGGAAACTGTTATTTTTTTTTTGAGCTGGGATACAGGATTTGAATTGTCTAGACACAGTAAGTTCTTGTTATATTTAATTCTGGTGGCTGCCAAAAAAAAAAAAAAACAATTGCTGGAAAATGGAAATCCAAGGGTAAACCAACCATACTTGAAGGAGTGAATATTGCAACAGAGATAAAAGGACAGGAAGTGGGATTTTTAGAAAAGGGTAGGAGTAAATTACACAGCAAAATGGAAATTGTGGGAGCAATACATGCAAAAAATGCGTTGGAGGAGGAATGAGGTCTAATAGTAGGCAAGAATTGAACATTTTATGTAATGTTGGTTTGATTATGTTGTATTGAACAATATAAGTAATGTATAATGTTTGTAAATGTGAACTTGTTAATATGGTTTGGTTGATTTTATATAAATGTAAGCTTGCCTATGTCATGTGATAATTCAGTAAAGGTGTTTAAAAAAAGGCATACCCAAATTAAAATCTACTTTTCACTATACAACCTATATCAACTGATAATTACCCGCACTAGACCTAATACCCCCACCAGTGAACACCCTCCTGGACTTGCTCGTAGCGTATATCCCCTCAAAAGATGTATAACATGAAATGCCTCCCACATAGGCTAGCTGACCAAAGCAATACTTGACAAACATTTAACACAGATGAAAAAATATGAGATAATCTCAACCCATAGATTCATAGTTGAATACTAGACTAACTGTCCTGAAGGACCATTTTAAGCATAAGTCAATAACCCATGATCAGAATCAAACAGTGTACCTTCTGTCTATGAAGTGAAGACTTTAACCATTATGATAAACCCACCTCATGGTTAATTTCTGATCTTAAAAACTTAATGAAAACCTTCAGTAATCTAACTGTAATTAAAACAATTATATAAATTCTATTTCACTAAGGTGGAGATTTAAACTAGAAATCAAGGTGGCTAAAGCCCACTATTCTATGCACCAAACTTACCTCAAGAGTCTCAAAACCTGAACTGTCCTAGGGATGACTGCAAGTAGGGGGTACAGAACATACACAAGATGGTGCTGGAATTTACTGGACAACATTGGCATTGGGAACAAACAGCTATAGAAGGAGAGGGAAAGGTAATAGAGTGAGAGAAGGCCAAGCAGAAGTCTGGACTGCAGATCAGAGTCTGCCTTCCTTACCAGGGATTGATATCGACCAGATCTGATAAGAGTTTTAATCGAGTATAGAACAGATGCTACTGTTAAAAAAGGAATAGCTATTAGAGCATATAAAATATTGCATGATAATTGTAAGAATTGGCAAAGAAAGAAAGACTGGAAAGGCAATTTACAATTGGGGGGGGGGCATCTGTATGACTCCCAGGTATGCATCAAAGTCCAGAAGGTTTAGGAATTTTGCTTGAAAATGTTTTCATAGGTATTTGTTACCCCCAAGCTGACCTCAGAATTCTTTCTCAGGTAGATGACAGCAGTAGCTGGAGTTGGAATGAGAAAGGACAGAGATAACTTGATGTATGTTTTTTGAAAGTATAATGAGTTGGCAGATTTAAAAAAAAATCACCTACAGAGTAATCTGTCAGACTTGTTGTGGGAGCAAATGGCTGTAACTAAGGAAATATTTTTTTTCAGCTGGGACATGAGATCTGAATTGCCCAGACAACTATAGAACCCAGCTTATAACTCTTACCTGACTAGTATGGAGTTCTTATACATTAGGCCAAACATCACTCTCCTGGAGGAGTTCAGTTACCCCTCCATCAACTGGGAGATGTTTATATTTCCTAACATTTATTCCCAAGATTCCTGGACTTCATAAATACAAACACTCTCTGAATCAGATAATCAGCATCCCCAACTGGGGGAAGACAAAATGCTGGACTTGGTCCTTACCAGTATGGGACAGTTATGTTTTCAGCCAGTTGTAACTTCTTCCCTAGTCAAGTTGGGTCATATATCAGTCACATTCACCATAAGATTGAAGCCAGAAGCATCTTCAATTACGTCAGTATTCAGAGACTAAAACTGAGTAATGGCCTGGCTAAATTCAACATATTCCCACAATTTTTATTTATTAAATTTATTAACCGGGTAGTGTCTGACTGGGTTAAAATCCCATTTTCAGTGGAGACCCAGGGAGAAAAGCTGCAGATAAAATAATGCAAACAATAACAGATATAGAAAAAATAAAATGCAAACAATAACAGATATAGAAAAAATAACAATGCAAACAATAACAGATATAGAAAAAATAACAATGCAAACATACTATGAGTAGATATACATTCAAATGCAACAGGTTAAAAAATTAAATAAAAAGTAATCGTTCAAATTGTGTAAGCATGGTACAGCATAAAAAATTAAAAATGATACAGTTAAACAGAATCCTGTTAAATCTGGTGACTATAGATGCAGCTGGTCAAACGTGCATTGCTGCACAGTAGCATCTGCGCCCCTCCTTTGAAGTAAATACATTGGCAAATTTAAAAATAAACCTCCTATGGTGGAATCCAAATATAAACACACACTATAGTAAAAGAAAAAAAAATTCTCTGGACCCATTAGTAAATGTAACTCTCACAATGTGCAAAATGGTCTTGCTAAACTTAAGAAGGAACTCTGTTCTTCGATCTAATCAACCATAGCTACTCAAGCAAAAGACAACCATGAATCCTTTTTAACTATGTTAGAAGCCACAGAAACAATGCAGTGCATCAACCTCCAAACAGGCTTTGTGCTGGTCAAATGCAGGACAGCAAAAGTCATCCCCCTCCATGAAGGTGAGGTGTCAGTAGACACCAGGTAATGACAGACCCATAAACCTGACTAGCCTCATCTGTAAGGCTACAAAGAGAATCATTATGGAAATAATAATAAATAAGGACATAGGTAATATACAAACTCTTAACCTAAACCAGTTCAGTTTTGTCAAGGAAGATCCTGCCTGATTAACCTGGTCAACGTCTTTGAAAATGTTGCATAAGCAACGGATGAGGGAAATTGATACACAGTACATATCTTGACCCCACAAAGGTTTTTGATGCCATTCCACACTCAGGCATTGTAAATAAACTCTCCCAGATAAATATTAATCTCTGTGTAACTCACTGGATAGCAAACTAGCTCAAAATAAAACCCTTGAAATTAGGGTAAGTGTCTGTACCTTATCCAAAAAAACTATCACATCTTGGAAGTCAAAGATAACATTAAAGGTTCATGGCTAAGTTTGTAGATGGCTATAAATGTGGTGGCATCATAAACTCTCCAGAGGATACCAATAGGTCCTTTCACAAACAAATAGCTGGTGTCATAACCATGAACTAAAACTAAATGCAAAAAATGCATTTTAGTCTTCTTTGGCAAACATGATGTCTCCTGTAACTATCAAATTGACAACACGTACCTGAAAATTGATTCAGTACTTAGGGACCTGGGAACCTATGCAGACAGCAAAGTGTCTTTTGATCATGATGTATCCACTATTGTAAGAAAGTCATTTTTCATTGCTTAGCTTATGAATACGAGTAAGATGTCTTAGATCCAAGGATGTGATCATTCAACCAAATTTTGCACTTAATGTCCCCATTGGTATGTACTGGTCTAAACACTTAACACAACCTGAATGACCACAAAGCTTTCTCACCAAGAAAATCAAGGACCTAAATCAAAACTACTACACTGACCATCTCAAAACCTTGTTCTCCCTCTTGGTATCAAACCGGCTACTGAGGGTTGATCTGTGTCTGTGTACAGTACCACAACAGACCATAGTTCAGTTCTATTGCACATCCATAAGTCAAATGGTGGTATAAACACCCATTCAAGAGATCTCTTCTACAACATAAATAGAGATATGTGTCAAAGAGAATAGCCCTTTTTGTAGAATTGTCTTCCTCTTCACATGAAGCAAAATAGCTCCCATCAAACGTTTGGATGAATGGATGTAAAACTCAAATTTGCCCCTGGCTTAACACCCTTAACCCTTATGGATATGGGTAACATGTTCTGCCCAGCTCTGGCTTATTTATACTTAAATTGCAAGGACAAAAAAACATAACAGGAATGCAGGGATAGGCTTCTAAAGATCCTCATAGATCAATAGCCTAGTAAGAAACTAAGAACTCATAAACAGCTATAAAAGAAGCGAGAAAAAACAAATGCAATACTAATAGCATGCACTATTCCTTGAAACCATGGGCTTGTCATGTCTCTAAACCTTTTGCTTAATAACTTAAGTGGCATAATACTGTCAAAATTTAAATACCACCTTATATTTCCTATTGCAAAAAAAAAGTCTAGCAGATTTCCCCATATTCATCTTAAGTGAAATACAACAATATTTGAGAAATTCCTACATAAACTATGAGACCATCTCAGCAAATATGATCTATTAACAGACTCTAAAAACTTTGCATCAGTGGAAAAGGGCTGTCTATCTGGAGCCATGTTTACCAATCTGATCAAGGTCTTTAAGAGTGTGAACCATTAAATTATCATGAGTAAATAAAACTTGTTCATCTTTAGTTCATAGGTTCATAGGTTCATACTAGGCTATCTGCCCAAGGGCATTTACAAGCCTAGCCCATAGTTTTGTGGCTTACGCCACCCCTTTAGTATGGGAAACTATACCCATTATTTTGCTGTGCCTCTGTTGAGCAGTGACACTGAGGTAATCCCTGGGGTATATCTGCGATCTCCCATCCATTGGTCAAGATTTCTCTTGAACAAGGCCAGCGAGGTGCTCTGCCTCACATATACCGGGATTTTATTCCACAGCATAGGGAGTCTTTGGGTGATGAATCTATCCCTCCAGCACGTCCTATTAATAGCCGTGTCGAGGTTTAAGTCTCCCGCCCTTGTGGCTCTGACGGATCTAGATTTTTTAGGTGAAGCATATTCATCAAATCTGGGTTTGACATGGCCTTGTATGTTAGGCAAAGGTCACCTCTGAGCAAGCGGTAAGCGACTGAATAGAGCTGGAGTTCTTTCAGTCGGGCAGCATAGGACAGATATTTGAGACCCTTTATCCTTTTGGTGAGGAACTTTTGTGGCCTCTCCAGCTTCTGCAAGTGTCGGGTCAGATACATTCCGAATGGGGCATTGTACTCAATCATTGGTCTGATGAGTGATGAGTATAGGGAGACTATGACCTCCCTTGATCTAGATGAGAATCCCTTCATGATAAGGTGGGCAATGTAGAAGGTCTTCCTAACTACTTTAGCTACATGGGTGTCGAATGACAGACTACTATCAACCTGGGTCCCCAGGTCCCTGATAACTTCTTCTGTGCTCAGTGGATTGCCACCTATTTGGTAGCTAGGGGTAACCTTGTTTTTCCCGAAGGGTATGACTATGCATTTTTGGCATTTAACTTTAGGCCATGGCTCTGGCACCAGTTATCCGTTTCTGTGAGACCCTTCTGAAGGATATCTGTGTCAGATGTGTTTTCTGCTATGGCCCAGTTTGCAGTCATCTGCAAACTTTGTCAGCCATAACCCTCCTGTGTTTGCTTGTACTTGGAAAAGTAGATGCCAAACAAGAGTGGGCCCAGGACTGAGCCCTGTGGTACACCACTTGTGACAGGCTTTGAGTCTGACATGGCGCCAGCAACTCTGACCCTGTGGGTTCTGTCACTCAGCCAGTTTGCAACCCATCTTGTGATGTATGGGTTAACATTTAAGCTGATGAGTTTTTCAATGATACCCGAGTGGGGTATTGTATCAAGGCCTTCGCCAGATCGAGGTAGGCTGTATGGACTGCCTTTCCTCATCAATGGCTTTGGTGACTGTTTCAAAAAGTCAACCAAGTTTAGAAGGCATGATCTGCCTTTGACAAAGCCAAACTGGGATGGATCCAAAGTCTGCAAATTCCCTATGTCTTTATTTATGAGGTCCATTATGATCCTCTCCATGGCTTTGCAGATAAGGCTTGTCAAGCTAATGGGCCGGTAATTTCCAGGGTCGGTGGAGGCACCGCCTTTGTGAAGTGGGACCACAGTTGCAGTGCGCCACTCCCTGGCACGTATCCAGAGGTAAGACTATGATTAAACAGCTGTCCTAGCTGTGGGTGTAATTCCTCGTTGAGTTCGTGGAGCACACAGCCGGGGAAACCATCAGGTCCCATGGATGCTGTGTTTTTTGCTTTGGAGAGAGCAGTTCTCACTTGGGCGTTGGAGATGTTTGGGGGGCTGCAATCGCTTGGTATAGATATCTCTCCTTTGGGGAGGGGAGAAGTTTGCACTGAACCTGTCAGCCAGTATGTTGGCAATGTCTGTAGGATCAGTAATCTTCACATCATTTTGAACTATTTCTGAGCATATCTGGGAGTTTCCTCCCAGGTTTTTAACATAGCTAAAGAAGGCCTTATGATTGTCTTTTGAGTCTTTGGCTATTTTTCTCTCAAAATTTGCTTTGGATGATTTTATGAGAGCTCTTAGTTTTTTACTTATAGTGATCAAGGGTGTCTTACCTTTTAAGGATTTTGCTCTATCTTGTAGTAGCTTCCTCCTTTTGTTGTAGAGTTTGTTTATGGCTGGGGTCCACCAGACTGGACGCTTGCCTTTGGTACAAAGAGTCTTTGTTTTGCTTGGGATTGCCTTATCCATGCAGTCCTGCAGGTGCTGGTAGAAGGCATTTGTAAGTGATTCAGCGGCTTGAGTACTGTTTTCCGCTGGCTCGGGGGCCTTAAAGGAGACCACACTAGTCTTTAGAAGTGTGAAGTCGGCCGAGAAGTTCTTTACTGTGGTCTTTTTATTTCAGGTGGTGTGGGATGAGGACCTCCAGCGAGATTAGTTTGTGATCTGATCTCACCAGTGAGGGGTATACTTCCGGTGTTGAACATTGTGCTCCCATGTTCGTGATGATGAGATCAAGTATGTTTTCTCCTCTTGTGGGGATGGTGACTAGTTGTTCCATGGCATTTGAGTTTATGAATTCCAGGAACTTTTGGGCTAGGGTGTTTGTGCTTGAGTAGTGTTCCCAGTCTATATTAGGGTAATTGAAGTCACCTAGTATGATGGTGTTTGGTGATACATTTATCCTCTAGTGTTTTCAGGAAGGCCATGTGAGGTTCCTGAGTTTGTGAGGGTGGCCTGTAACATGCTACAATTTGCAGAGCAGTCTTGCCTATGGTTAATTGCACCTGGATGGTCTCCGATGCATCGTGCGTTGCCACCAGTCTTGAGGTGTGGGTGTCTTTGATGAATATGGATATCCCCCCTCCTTTCTTGGTATTGTCCGGATTTTGGGGCCGGAACGCATGATAAGAGGTAAAACCTGATAGTGCTGGGGTGCTCTCAGGAGCCTTGAACCAGGTTTCTGTCACTGCACAGACATCGATGTTCTCCATACTGAGAAGGGCCTCGAGTGCATGCATTTTGAGATTTCCATTGTCATCTCATGGTTCACTAATTACTAATCCAAGAGAACATTCAAAATCCAAGCTGGTAACATAGTAAGTAGTGCAGGTTATTTTACAGTTATTATCAGTACTGACATATCAGTCCTAGAGCCCATTTTATTCTCCCTTTTTATAAACATCAAATCAATCATATCCTTTACTAATATCAACATTTATGCACATGAAAATAAGGGACTCAGAAATTCAAGGGTATAAATGGTAGGGCAATCAAGAAAAGCTCTCTCTATTTACAGATGATATTATTTTATACCCGATAAAATCAGAAAAGGATATTTCAGTGTTGTGGAACATTTTGAGGCAGTTTCAGATCATTTTGCAATAAAAATTAATGAAGCTGAAACAAAAGCAATAGCTGTAAACTATGTACCAACACATGAATTGGTTCAGCAATATCCACATTTATGGGGACATGATAAAATGAAGTATTTAGGAGTATGGATTAAAAAGGATTCTGCTATGGCAGCTAAGGATAGGTGGGAAGAGACTAAAAAAAATAACACAAAAGCTGAGAAATCGGAAGCTCTGTTATATTGAGATATATATATATATATATATATATATATATGTGTGTGTGTGTGTGTGTGTGTGTGTGTGTAGCAAGATACAAACAGTTAAAATGTTTTATGTCCCTTTAGTTTTATACACAGGTCAGGCATATTTTTATCAACCAGAGGAGAAATTCTGGATAGCAATTAATAAAGAGATGAAGGGTTTTATCTGGGAGGGGAAGACAGCAATAGTCAAGTGGGATAAGCTGATTCTTAAAATAGAACAAGGCGGTTTGGAATTACCCAATTTGAAGGGGTATTTCAGAGCTACACTGTCAAGTGTTTCCCCAAAGGGGAAAGGCTTGATTATGAAACAGGGGGAAGCTGAAGAACAAGGAGAGACTGGGATTTTGGATGCAGATTCTTAGGGAGAATAACAATAACCATACAGAATATTATATTTAATAATGCAAAAACATGCACCAAAACCCAGCGGTAGTGCGAAATTAGGGCTAAAAGTTTTGCTGTACTCAAAAGTTGTAGTGAGCAATAACCAGCTCAAAGCAGTAATCCAAAACACACGATTTATTAGGAATGAACCAGACGTACACACAGTAGGCTTCACGTTTCGTCAAAAACTTCATCAGAATAATGAACAGTCTTCTACAAAGCAATTAAATAGTACAATTAAAGTTCAAATGCACCAATAGCAGTCACTATATCATGAATTAATAAATAGCTACAGAGCACATAAAATCTACTAAAAAATGACAAAACGTTATGAGACCTAATAAAACAATATAAGTTAAAAGTGTGATTTTTTTAACATATAAATTAATAGACTAAAAGTCCATATTCAAACATAAATACAATGGATGTTAAAACAAATAAAAAATGTATAAACATTATATGCACTTCATATTGTATTATCTATGGTCTTTTAATGCCCTCTAGTGGAGGAAAATGATATTTTTCCAAAATTTAAGAATTAAAAAGCTTAAAAACAATAATAGCAGCAAGTAGTGAAATATGCTTAAAGTTACACATTATAATTTAAAGTTTAGCAGATCTCATTTTCAAAACAGGAGCCAAACTAATCATGTCATTTAAGCCTGGGAATTTATTAGACTCTAAAACAATTTGCCAATATAATTCCCTGTAAGCAACCAAGGTCTCCCAACAACCACCCCTAGGATCTAAAGGGACCACCTCTAATACAAAAAAATTGAAGAATGCTCCATCACAAGTAAGAGTGTGCTTGTACAATGAATTAGTGTCACGTTTAGTCCTGATGTCATAAAGGTGCTCGTATATTCTCTGTTTGATTTTTCTCTCACTTTTGCCAACATAGAAAGCTTCACATCTCCCACATAAGGCGATGTAAATAATACCATTGGTGTTGCAATTGGCAAAGGAACCTAGAGTTAATGTCCTATTACGAGCTACCAGGAAACAAGTACAACCAGTAATCAAATTCTTACAATAAGAACAGGCCCCACATCTAAAAAGTCCATGTTTCTTCTTTCTATTCTCATCAAAACGCTTAGTCTTGCTGGCTTTTTCGAGTAGACCTTTAATGTTACAACCCCTTTTGTAGATGTATTTTATATCCTTGTCAAAAATATATCTCAAATCGGACACCTTTGCAAAGTTGTTCCATTCTCTATCAAAAATCTTTCTCACCCTACCAGCCTGTCCATCATATGTTGTAATAAAGCCTGAGAAGTCACCGTTGTTGGGGGTATTATTAGTGGTCATAGTGTTGAACACTTTAAATTCCTTACCCAATATAGGTGCAAATCTACCTTGTCTTCCTTCAGCAACAACATGAAATATCTCATCTATCATATCAGTAGGGTAACCCCTGTCCAAAACATGGACCTCAAATAGTCACATTCATTGATGAACAAGGTGTCATCAGATGTCATTCTACATATTCTAACTGCTTGTCCTTTTAAGACACTTCTTTTTTGGTAAAATGGGTGAGAACTTAAAAAATGTAAGTATGTATTCGAGAAAGTTTTCTTCCTATACACACTAGACACAAAGGAATCACCACTTTTTTCCAAGTGTACATCCAAATAATTCACTTTAGTGGTGTTAAAATATTTGGTGAACTGAAGAAAGGTCGTAGTACTGTTTAAATATTCTACAAAATATCGAACTCTTCCAGGGTGCCCTTCCAAAGAAAACACAAGTCGTCCAAAAACCTAACATATAATGTCCACTTGTTCTCAAATCTAGGTGTCAGGACGTATTTGTTCTCCCAATAAGCCATAATAATGTTGGCGTAGGTGGGTGCACAATGTGCTCCCATAGCCACGCCCTTTATTTGCTTGTAATATTCTCCCTCAAAGACTAAGAAATTATTTTTCAGTACTATTTCCATTAAAATCAATATAGTTTTAAATTCGTTGTGAGAAATTCTTCTTAGAGGCAGTAACATTTCTTCAAACCAGGCTAAACCTGTGTCATGAGGTATACTCGTGAATAAATCAACATCATCAAGGGTCCCGAATCCAACTGTCTCCCCATACAAATGAGGCTTTATTTTAGTTAAAAAATGCCAAGAGTCCTTCAATATATTTTCTTTTTCATTAACTATATGCTTAATTTTGAAGTCTATATACTTGGCAAGTGGTGCAGTGACCGAGCCTTCAGAAGAGACAATAAGTCTCAGGGGTGGATTTGAATAATCCTTATGAACCTTGGGGATTCCAAATATAGTTGGAATCCTAGGCTTCTCAACATGTAAAAATTTAAAAGTCTTAAGATCAATCAAACCTTCAAGCACTAAATCATTGAGTGCTGCCTGAATTTTCTTATATGCGACATTGATCTCATTTATAGAAGTGACACTATATTTACTAGTGTCATTTAATGAATTTAACATTTTTCCTTCATACATATTACGGTCCATAAAAACAACGCCCCCTCCCTTGTCAGGTTTCATAACCCGTACTTCTCCATCATTACTCAAGGTTTCTAATATATCCTCTTCATCATTAGTGAGGTTGAAATGTATATAGTCTTTCTTCAAACCATTTCTCAATTCTCTTTCTAATGATAATTCAAAATTCTTGAGTTGTGGGTGCAACGGGGGGTTGAAATGACTCTTACGTACCAATTCATTTGTTTCAGTTGTTGTTTGCTTCCCATTAAAAAATAATTCCAAGTTTTTCTTCCTGATAAACAACTTAACATCAACAAGTAACTTAAAAATGTTAGTTTTACGTTGTGGGACAAAACCAAAACCTTTAGAAAACAGGCCAAAATGGGACTTAGTGATAGTAATATGTGAATAATTGAAGATATTGAAATTTTTGTAGGTGAATTTGTGTCCTTCAATTTTAAAGTGATCTACTGGTCCACTTATCTGCCCTTCCATGTAAAGTGGTCCCCTTCCCCTGTAGTTTTTTGAGTTATAATTAACAGGGTTTTTAACCATCAGTCTCTCAGACCTACGTAATGGGGGAAATTCTTCATTATCCACTTCATTTATATTGTGTAAATCTGAATCCTGAACAGGAAGGCCATCATTAACTCTATAAGAGTTGTTCGGCATCTGCCTACCCCAAGACCTAGGCTTCTGGTAGTGTGTGTAAGTTTTGTATTCATGCAGGTCTCTATCAATTTTAGAAAATTTTCTGTTTTGCACTTCAACACAATGCTTCTCAACATCTTTTAATAAATTCCTATAGTGGCCTCTCTGTTCATCAATGGAGAACATAAGGTCATTTACCACAGCTTTATTCACTTCATCAATTATATTATACAATTTCTCCATTTCATGTTCATTATTCAAAATAATAGCACGCATAATGGAAAAACCACATTCATCAAATATTTGTACCAAGTTTTTATGAAAATCTGTTCCTTCAAAGACATTGTTGGGGTATTTACTAACTCTTAACCTCTTAGGAACAATCTTTAAACTAATACAATGTTTTAAGTAGGCATTGTCCATCTCTAACATTTTGTATTTGTTGAGAAAAAAATGTAATTCATCAAGCAACTGTTTGTACGAACCATGACCTTTTTTAGAAGCATTAGCATTGAGAAAATCAAACTTCGTGTTAACCACGTCTTTAAATAACTGTTCAGTACCTTTTGATAGTCTTAGTGCTTCCACAGAGTCATTATGTCCAGTGTTAGCTCGAGGTACACGAGCAGTGCGTCTCTCTTTAGCGTTGTCAAAAGAAAAATGTGGCAATTCATGTAAAATATCCAACCCAGAGCTGGCGCTCACATTGACATGGTTATCGGAAAGTTCATGTACCCTTGGCATCCCTTCATTCGAAGCTGACCGCCTAAGGGCTTCCTGGTTGCCCGGTAAGGAAAGTGTTGTAACAGCCGTTACAATAGACTGACTCAAAGGAGTCAGCAAACACACAAGCTGCATAAGCTGTCCAATCAGCTTACGCAATTCTCCGGTTTCGTTTTTCTTGCCCTCAATATCCGAAGCACTGTTAGCTGAGAGCTCCATGTTAAGAAACTGGTAACAGGAAGATGGAAGGTGCAAACGTAACTAATAATGCAAAAACATGCACCAAAACCCAGCGGTAGTGCGAAATTAGGGCTAAAAGTTTTGCTGTACTCAAACGTTGTAGTGAGCAATAACCAGCTCAAAGCAGTAATCCAAAACACACGATTTATTAGGAATGAACCAGACGTACACACAGTAGGCTTCACGTTTCGTCAAAAACTTCATCAGAATAATGAACAGTCATCTACAAAGCAATGAAATAGTCCAATTAAAGTTCAAATGCACCAATAGCAGTCACTATATCATGAATTAATAAATAGCTACAGAGCACATAAAATCTACTAAAAAATGACAAAACGTTATGAGACCTAATAAAACAATATAAGTTAAAAGTGTGATTTTTTAACATATAAATTAATAGACTAAAAGTCCATATTCAAACATAAATACAATGGATGTTAAAACAAATAAAAAATGTATAAACATTATATGCACTTCATATTGTATTATCTATGGTCTTTTAATGCCCTCTAGTGGAGGAAAATGATATTTTTCCAAAATTTAAGAATTAAAAAGCTTAAAAACAATAATAGCAGCAAGTAGTGAAATATGCTTAAAGTTACACATTATAATTTAAAGATTAGCAGATCTCATTTTCAAAACAGGAGCCAAACTAATCATGTCATTTAAGCCTGGGAATTTATTAGACTCAAAAACAATTTGCCAATATAATTCCCTGTAAGCAACCAAGGTCTCCCAACAACCACCCCTAGGATCTAAAGGGACCACCTCTAATACAAAAAAATTGAAGCATGCTCCATCACAAGTAAGAGTGTGCTTGTACAATGAATTAGTGTCACGTTTAGTCCTGATGTCATAAAGGTGCTCGTATATTCTCTGTTTGATTTTTCTCTCACTTTTGCCAACATAGAAAGCTTCACATCTCCCACATAAGGCGATGTAAATAATACCATTGGTGTTGCAATTGGCAAAGGAACCTAGAGTTAATGTCCTATTACGAGCTACCAGGAAACAAGTACAACCAGTAATCAAATTCTTACAATAAGAACAGGCCCCACATCTAAAAAGTCCATGTTTCTTCTTTCTATTCTCAGCAAAACGCTTAGTCTTGCTGGCTTTTTCGAGTAGACCTTTAATGTTACAACCCCTTTTGTAGATGTATTTTATATCCTTGTCAAAAATATATCTCAAATCGGACACCTTTGCAAAGTTGTTCCATTCTCTATCAAAAATCTTTCTCACCCTACCAGCCTGTCCATCATATGTTGTAATAAAGCCTGAGAAGTCACCGTTGTTGGGGGTATTATTAGTGGTCATAGTGTTGAACACTTTAAATTCCTTACCCAATATAGGTGCAAATCTACCTTGTCTTCCTTCAGCAACAACATGAAATATCTCATCTATCATATCAGTAGGGTAACCCCTGTCCAAAAACAGATTTTTGATAGAGAATGGAACAACTTTGCAAAGGTGTCCGATTTGAGATATATTTCATTTTTTTTGTATTACAGGTGGTCCCTTTAGATCCTAGGGGTGGTTGTTGGGAGACCTTGGTTGCTTACAGGGAATTATATTGGCAAATTGTTTTAGAGTCTAATAAATTCCCAGGCTTAAATGACATGATTAGTTTGGCTCCTGTTTTGAAAATGAGATCTGCTAAACTTTAAATTATAATGTGTAACTTTAAGCATATTTCACTACTTGCTGCTATTATTGTTTTTAAGCTTTTTAATTCTTAAATTTTGGAAAAATATCATTTTCCTCCACTAGAGGGCATTAAAAGACCATAGATAATACAATATGAAGTGCATATAATGTTTATACATTTTTTATTTGTTTTAACATCCATTGTATTTATGTTTGAATATGGACTTTAGTCTATTAATTTATATGTTAAAAAATCACACTTTTAACTTATATTGTTTTATTAGGTCTCATAACGTTTTGTCATTTTTTAGTAGATTTTATGTGCTCTGTAGCTATTTATTAATTCATGATATAGTGACTGCTATTGGTGCATTTGAACTTTAATTGTACTATTTAATTGCTTTGTAGAAGACTGTTCATTATTCTGATGAAGTTTTTGACGAAACGTGAAGCCTACTGTGTGTACGTCTGGTTCATTCCTAATAAATCGTGTGTTTTGGATTACTGCTTTGAGCTGGTTATTGCTCACTACAACTTTTGAGTACAGCAAAACTTTTAGCCCTAATTTCGCACTACCGCTGGGTTTTGGTGCATGTTTTTGCATTATTAGTTACGTTTGCACCTTCCATCTTCCTGTTACCAGAATATTATATTTGCAAAGTAGCAGGAAGTATTCTAAGAACTAACCCAACAAGGGAATAGAGAAAGAAGATTCTGCTGATATGGATGACTGCAATTAGGGGAGTAATGAGATTTAAAAGAAGGCAGGATTTAAATGAGCTATATAATGTTTGCTGGACAATGATTGGATAGATTATAAATGATGTATAATGTTTGCAACTAAAATTACGTCAATATGGTTTGTGAAGTATAATGTTTGAAACTAAGGTTGTCAGTATGGTTTGTTTTCATTTAAATAAATGTATGATTGCCTATGTCATATGTGATAATTTAATAAATATGTTTCTTGCTAAAAAAAAAAAACATTTATGCACATGATGATATTCTTCACAGACCTGGATGCTCCACTTCTGTGCTACAAAAAGTACTTCAGAAAGAGTTTTCTGTACTATCACTGGCTAACTGAAAGCCTACAAACTACTCTGACATGTAATGGAAGTTTGTTCCCTCACCTCTGGAAGAACCTTCTACAACATGTCAAGAGTAGTGGCAGCCTTGCCACCTTCAAGGCAAACCTAGATAATTGGATGAGCAACCTTAAATTCTGCTCTGGTTTATCTTGTACTGCCCTTCTTAAGACTGAGAGACCTTTTTGAATAGGGGATTTGGGGGAGACTTGTAATGCTGTGCAGACTTATTGTCTAGTACTTTTCCATGAACTTATAATAAAACAGCTATTTTGACATTTGGTAGACCACAAAAGCTGTCATTCTCAAGTTGTTTAAGTATTTCCCCACACTCAAATAATATTTCAAAGCTTGGCCAACAAGACAAATGCTTGGGGCTTGTTGTTACCCTCACCTTTTGCATATACAAACTGTAGTAAAAAAGGTACTCACCCTACTTAATACCATCTACTACATTTCAGATTACCTCATTCTGGTGCTAGAAGTGTATTAGCTAAATGTGTACTCATTCCTAAACTAGAATATGCTCTCCCAATAGTAAGAACTCATTCAGTGCATTGGCATTATTCCTGTTTTTCCCATATAAATATGGAGTCACATTAACAGTGACCTAATGACCTAGGATCCTGTGTTTACACCAAGTGGCTAGTCAAAACCACAATACCTTCAATTACTGCTATCTGCAAATTTAAAACTGGTTCCATAGCTACCTAGACATTAGAACATTTCAAGTTTTCTACAAAAAACATCTGTCTATAAAAAAATGTTAAGCTCTTCTCACAAACATCCTCATTTACCAATTATTAATATCTATATCTCTGCCAATCATTACAATATTGTGTCATATGTTACCGAGTACAAATATTTAGGTTTAATCCTTGAGCCTTCCTTTAGCTTTACAACCCACACAGACAACATCATTAACAAGGTCCTCTAACAACTAAAATGCTGCTGTAGAATCTCTGATCTACTACTTCCTATGAGTCACAAAGGCCAGGTGAAGAATGTTCTGCTCCCTAAATTAAAAGACCTCCATGTACTCTCTTTCTACTCTGCCTGTAACACAAACATTGGAAGCCACGGAAAACAAAATTGCAAAACCATCATAACCCACTGAAACAGCCACATAGCTACTCTGCATTTTAGTGTATAAAATTCTAAAAATAGGTTAGTGCCCCCCCTGAAAAGAAAACTTCTAGTTAGGGAGCCTTCATAATCTCTGAGGAGGACACAGACTTAATCTTATTAACCCCCGCCCTCTGTTTAAGACAGTGATTGGTGATATCATAGAAAAAGATTGCAAAAAGTGCAAAGAATAATTGCATGTGATCTTTAAGGGCAAGAATTTAGAAACAATGTATAAATGTTTGTGTTTTATACCAACTGGATAAGCTGTGAAACATTAAAATACTCATATTTTGATAGCTGTTCTTTCTATACTGCTTTGTGAAAGTGCACCCAAAAGCAAATGTTTAATGGAGGACTTCCAAGATGGCTGCACAGTGAACACCAGGCTGATTTGGGCTCACCTAGTGTGGAAACAAAAAATGTGAAAATAAATCCCACGGAACTATCAATCAAATTTGGTCACTGCCTGGATGCCAACAAATAATATAGTTGGAGAACATGACAGAAAATAAACCAGCAAAGGACAAGAAGAAACTCTGGGAAGAATTCAGCAGCTGTTCAGAACATAGCAGATCAAGTTTCAGCTTTGGTACAGGAGATGGCTTCCAGAAATTTAAAGGAAAACAAATCAAATGCACTCACAGGTATTTAAAATAAATGGAACAATGAAGGGATCTATTAACTTAAATAACAAAAGGCTACAAAAATAGAATACGATTTAACTAGTTATTTAGATGAACTGATAAAACTGCAAAAATCAGAGACTGAAATGAAGAAACAGCCGACTGAGTATGAAGCTTCTCAAGAAGACCCATTTCAAAAACAGAGTCAGAAGGCAGAGTGCACAGAGAAAACCTGACATTTTCTGCTGTACCAGAGAAACTGGAAAGAACAGACTGTGTGAATTTTATGAAAGCACAAATAAGCAAATGGACTGGTGTTCCACAGCACAATTTGTTAGTTAAAAGGGCACAGTGTGTATGCTTCAAAACTGACCATGAGAAAGCAGTTAAGATGTATATCAGTCAAGACAGAATCATACTGGACTTCCAAAATGGCTGCACACTGATCATCAGATTAAATACAGCTCTTGGAGTGTGAAAACAGAAACTGAAATAAAGGACCAGTGAAATTGTAAATGGGTAAAATTCAGTAACTGGCTAGTAAGTACACTGCTTGGATGCCAACAAGCAAGAAATATGGAGAACCTGAAACTAAATGAACCAGACAAGGTGAAGAGAAAACAGAAGCTGGGAAGAATCCTGCCAGTGTTCAGCAAAAAACAGTTCAAGCTTCAGCTGTGGCAAATGAAATGGCTTCCAGTGGACTTACAAGATGGTGGCATACTGATCATCAGCTTAATTTCGGGACTTCCAGTGTGAAAAAAGAAACTGAGAAGCCAGTGATATTATCAGCTTGAGTAAAATCCAGTTATTGGCTAGTAAATGCACTGCCTGGATGTCAGCAAAGAAGAAATTTTGAGAACCTGAAAGAAAATCAGCTGAAAAAGGTGAAGAAAAAACACTGGTTGGGAAGAATCCTGAAGCTGTTCAGCAAAAAACATTTCAGATTTGGTACCATAAATGGCTTCTGGTAATTGAGTAAAAAGTAAACCAAATGTAGCCAGAGGTGATTAAAATAAATGAAATGCTGAAGGGGTATATCAACTTAAATAACAAAAGGCTGGAAAAAGATGCTTTAGCTATTCAGATGAATTGATAAAACTTCAAAAATCAAAACCTGAAATAAAAAAGGCTGACATAGTATCACACTTCTCTAGAAGAGCTGTTTCTCAGAATGGTAATGTTAGAAGACAGATATTCTTGATTGAGGGTTTTCATTAAATTAAAAAGTCTTAAAATAAGACAGGTTCAAAAGGAGATGAGAAGAAACAACTCTATAAAATATCAGTGTGTACAAGTTAAATCAGAGTTGATAATACCTATTAACAAAACTGTCATTTAATAGGTGGGAACAATAGCTTTTTATCATAATAGCTATTCTACCCATATTATCTTGAAATGTAAATGGCCTTTCAAGCATAGACAGAAAGGAAGGACTACTGAATTATATTAACTCATTACATGCGAGTGACATCTCCAGGTACCTCTAGGTGTCAAATATTGCTTGTTCATACTTGCATCAGTAATTCCAAAATCATACTATGTACAAGTTTTTTAAACATTTAATCTTAGGGCTTATACAATGACAAACTCAACTGCCATAATATTTGACCTCTGTCTAGTGCATGTATAGAGATATTAACTGCTGTTTTTATGATATTAATTTATATAATTTTCATATTTTTCTAAATAGCTCAACAACAAAGTAACACAGACAGAATTCCTTAGCCTCTTGTGAAAACTATCAGCTACATGAATAAAATGCTGCTGACAATATGTGCGTAGCTTGAGTAGTTGCTGATATATTGTAAGTTGTTTACAAAATATTACAAAAGTAATAGTTACTGTGTCTTATAAAAGTTGGTTTAAGACCTAGAATCCAAAGAATACTGGCACTATAAAAATTGTTTGTGCTGAAGAGTTTGCCATTTATATTTCTTTCATAAGTCCTATGGTTCCAGAGATATGAACATTTGTTTGAAATGTGATGACATAATTTGTTTCTGTCAAAAAGCTTAAGACCTCCCACCCATTGGAAGTTACAGTACAAACATCCTGAGCTCCATTGAAGTGAATGAGTTTAGAGATGCAGAGTTAAAATAGTAATGATGCAGGAGACCGTTTTTTAAAGAAATGAGCATATGAATTTGACAAAGAAAGGATTTCACTTTGGACATCAGCAGAATATCTGGAACAAAGGAAATATAATTTCCATCTAGTTTAGCCCAGTTATTGCACCCTGGGGAATGATATGTAAATTCTGTCCATGTTCCCACTACTAAATTTATATCTTCCATACCAAATATTTTCATATTTTTAGAAATTTCTTCAGAAATCAAACCTTTTTTGTAATATTCTCCCTTCTAGGTCCCCCTGATACATCTTCCTTATTGTAAATCACACCCCAGTCATCACCTATAAGTAATATTCCCTGCTGAAACCTGGTTATTTCTCCCAAAACTTTCTTGAGCTCCATAATAATATTTGGTGGAATATAAATATATAACTAAGAACAATTACCAAACACCATGGTACAAAAACACACAAAATCCAAAACCTGGTAGTGTGACTTCAAGTGAACACCAAAGAAAAACAAGAAAAAAGCTGTAACAAACACATTTCTATAGCTATGAATATTTGTAAATTTAACTTAGAAGAGAATATACAGCTGCCTTAGCAGCAGACTTCCACTGAACATTTGCTACTGGAAAAAAAGACCAACTGATACCTTTACATATTTAGGAAGATGGGCATTTTTTATGACGTTCAACATTTTGTCTTATTTTTCAAGCCTACTTGCTTACAAAAAATACTTGTTTATAGCTTAAGCCAGGAGCATTAATCTAGATATTCACATTAGTGAGAATAAGAGAAAATAGTACACAGACAATCCTCTCCTTCTCCCACAAAACACAAATACATGCGAGAGATGCAACTATACGGCCAAACTGGAGGCTGAGCTCTCTCAACATAGGACTGGCAAGACCAGACAGGAGGAGAAGGTAACCACACACAATACATACCCAGTCACACATGGTACCATCACAACTTCAAATAATACACATACTCACACAAAGACATACTCAGAGGCTCTGATCAAAAATTTACCAAAACAGCAGAGGCCACCAAAGCAGACACCCAAACAACTACCACCTCACGACCCAACACATGCAACACATAGACCACACAGTCAGAGTGTCAGTCACAGCCCTTAAGGCCAAACAAAATGCCAGACACACTTGTCATTGGTGATTCCATAGTCAGACACACTGACGTCCCGCTCACCAGACTGAGTAAGGAGAAGGTCACAGTAAGCTGCCTGTCAGGCGCTAGAATCCGCCACATAACGCAAGCACTCAGGTCTCTCAACAGCAGGTACAAGTACGACTCAGTCATTGTCCACGCTGGTGTCAACGACCTGAGACGTACCTCCTTGGACTACATGAAAAGGGACATCGAGGAGCTCTCTGATTATGTAGCCCAGGCAGGTATGACCCTGACCTTGAGCAGTATCCTACCTTCACCTAGAATGATGCCAAAATACAGTGATAAGATGATCAGCTTTAATAATTGGCTTAAATTCTGGTGTCATTCAAAGGGGATCTAATGTCTGTCTGCCTGGGATGGCATGCTAGACAAGCCACGCTGCTTCGCAAGGGACGGCTTGCACCTGTCACCCCTGGGCTTCCGGATATTGGCAAAGGCTCTTGCCACCCCATAGTGCCTTTTTTAGGCAAGGCTCAAATTCTAAACCTACCACCCTAGAACACCAAAAAGGAAAAAAACTAAGGGTAATGCTTCTCAATGCCAGAAGTCTCAATCTCAAGATGCACGCACTTGAGGCCCTTCTCAATATGGAGAACATCGATGTCTGTGCTGTGACAGAAACCTGGTTCAAGGCTCCTGAGAGCACCCCAGCACTAACAGGTTTCACCTCATATCATGCGTTCCCGCCCCAAAATCTGGACAACACCAACAAAGGAGGGGTGTCCATATTCATAAAGGACACCCACACCTCAAGGTTGGTGGCAACGCACGATGCATCAGAGACCATCCAGGTGCAATTAACCATAGGCAAGACTGCTCTGCAATTTGTAGCATGTTACAGGCCACCCTCTCAAACTCAGGAACCTCACATGGCCTTCCTGAAAACATTGGAGGGGATAAATGTATCTCCAAACACCATCATACTAGGTGACTTCAACTACCCTAATATAGACTGGGAACACTACTCAAGCCCGAACACTCTAACCCAAAGATTCCTGGAGTTCATAAACTCAAATGCAATGGAACAACTAGTCACCATCCCCACAAGAGGAGAAAACATACTTGATCTCATCATCACGAACATGGGATCAAAATGTTCAACACCGGAAGTATACCCTGCACTGGTGAGATCAGATCATAAACTAATCTCGCTGGAGGTCCTCAATCCGCCCCCACCTGAAACAAAAAAGACCACAGTGAAAAACTTCTCAAAAGCCGATTTCACACTTCTAAAAACTAGTGTGGTCTCCTTTAAGGCCACTGAGCCAGTGGTAAACATTACTCAAACTGCTGAATCACTTACAAATGCCTTCTACCAGCACCTACAGGACTGCATGGATCAGGCAATCCCAAACAAAACTAAGACTCTCTGTACCAAAGGCAAGCATCCAGTCTGGTGGACCCCAGCCATAAACAAGCTCTACAACAAAAGGAGGAAGCTACTACAAGATAGAGCAAAATCCTTGAAAGGTAAGACACCTTTGATCATTATAAGTAAAAACTAAGAGCTCTCATAAAATCATCCAAGGCAAATTTTGAGAGAAAAATCGCCAAGGACTCTAAAGACAATCATAAGGCCTTCTTTAGCTATGTTAGAAACCTAGGAGGAAACTCCCAGATATGCTCAGAATTAGTTAAAAATGATGTGAAAATTACTGAACCTACACACATTGCCAACATACTGGCTGACAGGTTCAGTGCAAACTTCTCCCCTCCCCCAAAAGGAGAGATATCTATTCCAGAGGATTGTAGCCCCAAACATCTCCAACGCCCAGGTGAGAACTGCCCTCACTAAGGCAAAAACACAGCATCCATGGGACCGGATGGTGTCCCCGGCTGTGTGCTTCATGAACTCAACGAGGAATTAAACCCACAGTTAGGACAGCTGTTTAATCTTAGCCTCACCTCAGGATACGTGCCCAAGGAGTGGCGCACGTGACTGTGGTCCCACTTCATAAGGGCGGTGCCTCCACAGACCCTGGAAATTACCGCCCATTAGCTTGACAAGCCTTATCTGCAAAGCCATGGAGAGGATCATAATGGAACTCATAAATAAAGACATAGGGAACTTGCAGACTTTGGATCCAACCCAGTTTGGCTTTGTCAAAGGCAGATCCTGCCTCTTAAACTTGGTTGACTTTTTCGAGACAGTCACCAAGGCCATTGATGAGGGAAAGGCAGTCCATACAGCCTACCTCGACCTGGCAAAGGCCTTGACACAATACCCCACTCAGGTATCATCGAAAAACTCATCAGCTTGAATGTAAACCCATACATCACAAGATGGGTTGCAAACTGGCTAAGTGACAGAACCCACAGGGTCAGAGTTGCTGGAGCCATGTCAGACTCAAAGCTTGTCACAAGTGGTGTCCCACAGGGCTCAGTCCTGGGTCCACTCTTGTTCGGCATCTACTTTTCTGAAGTACAAGCAAACACAGGAAGGTTATGGCTGACAAAGTTTGCAGATGACTGCAAACTGGGCGCCATAGTCGAAAACACATCTGACACAGATATCCTCCAGAAGGGCCTCACAGAAACGGATAACTGGTGCCAGAGCCATGGCCTGAAGTTAAACGCCAAAAAATGCATAGTCATACCCTTCGGGAAAAACAAGGTTACCCCTAGCTACCATATAGGTGGCAATCCACTGAGCACAGAAAAAGACATCAGGGATCTGGGGACCCAGGTTGACAGTAGCCTTTCGTTTGACACTCATGTTGCTAAAGTAGTTAGGAAAACCTTCTATATCGCCCACCTGATCATGAAGGGATTCACATCTAGATCAAGGGAGGTCATCGTCCCCCTGTACTCATCACTCATTAGACCTATGATTGAGTACAATGCCCCATTGGAATGTATCTGACCAGACACCTGCTGCAGCTTGAAAGGCCCCAAAAGTTCCTCACCAAAAGGATAAAGGGTCTCAAAAATATGTCTTATGCTGCCCGACTGAAAGAACTCCAGCTCTATTCAGTCTCATACCGCTTGCTCAGAGGTGACCTGTGCCTGACATATAAGGCCATGTCAAACCCAGATTTGATGAATATGCTTCACCTCAAAAATCTAGATCCCTCAGAACCACAAGGGTGGGAGACTTAAACCTTGACACGGTTATAAATAGAACGTGCTGGAGGGACAGATTCATCACCCAGAGACTCCCTGTGCTGTGGAACAAAATCCCGGTACATGTGAGGCAGAGCACCTCGCTGGCCTTGTTCAAGAGGAATCTTGACCAATGGATGGGAGATCGCAGATATACCCCAGGGATTACTTCAGTGTCACTGCTTGACAGAGGCACAGCAAAATGATAGGCATAGTTTTTATTCAAACTAAAGGGGTGGCGAAAGCCACATAATTATGGGCTAGGCTTATAAATGCCCTTGGGCAGATAGCCTAGTATGAACCTATGAACCTATAATTCTACAAATAGTGTACTTCATTTTTAGACATAATCCCACACCGGTTGCCCACGATCACATCATATTCACACTAAACTTGCTTTTGTCCAGCCTTTCTTCCCTTGTTAAACTATAAAGCCTATACTTCTTACACCCAAGAATGTACCTGTTTACTTTAATAGATGCAACTGTCACTAAAGACTCCCTTCACATTTAAAATTCCCATGACTATACAGTACACAAAACTGCTTTATTAATGCAGTTTATATCATGTATGCAATACTAATAAGAACAAAAATTGTTTTATTCACAGTTACTTTTTCTCCCTTTTATTGATCTTTTAAACAATAATGACATAAAGTGGGATATACACTTTACGGTCCACCCCACAAGTTTAACAAAGTCACCAAAAGTCCATTCTTTCTCAGCCACTTTTTCTTGCAAAGCCATATTTCAGAAATGAGATTGATGCTTTATAATCTCCAATTTGCTGCTAATCTTCTTCCTGTTCATCTCCAACTCCTAACACTAGACTCTGGGTTAAGTCCAAGGTACTCCTGAGTCTTCTAGTCAACTCCTGTGCTTTTTTATTTCTGTCAACCATTTTCCTTTGGACCAGTGGGAAAGATTTCACTGGTAAAGTCTCTCTATGAGCTTTAATGTCAGAAGAATGAGAAGCAGAGTTCCTTCCTGCTTACTTGGTCACTTTTTGTTAAATAAACTTTTTATTTCTTCCTTTCCCTGTTCTGAACAAAAAAATAAATGTCTTTAATCCACCAGAAAATATATATATATTCTGAAGATGGCTGTATACAGCAGCTTAAATCTCACACCTGCCTCTCGACATCACCTGATTGGTGGGATAAATTTGCTTCTCTTCTGACTGATCTACAATGAATAATAATTTTCCACAAGCATTCTACTGTCTCCAATTTTTAATATTTTTCCCTTCTACCATAGTTGTATCAGAATCAACACTTTCAGTAGTATGACTGCATGTTTACTAATATAGTTCGTGCCTGGGTTTGGAGCATAGCCTCAATGTACTACTCCAACTAATAAATCCTGCTGTGGAGCACCAATCCTGTTGATTGTGTGCTTTTGTAAAATTAATATAGTCTGTGCCTTCCAGTTTCTCTGCTACAGTAAACATCTCAGTTTTTCTCTGCATGCTCCCTCAATCTACTAATTTTTGAAACAGTTCTTCTTGAAAAGCCTCGCTCACACTCAGCCAACCTTTACTAAAGCAATAACTGATGACATGGTGTGGTATATTGAAGATTTACCCATGGGGGGTGTGGTTTAATCATGAGGATGAAGCCCGAGTGATTAAACAAAGGCAGCCGTGGGTAAATCTTCAATATACCACAACCACGGAGTCGGTTATTGCTATTATACAATGACATTATTTAAGAAAAAAAATACTTTTCTTAAAAAAATGTCTTTGTATAATGGCGGATTACTGTTCTTCTGCAGGTTGTGGCATACTGCTTCTTCATTTTGATGTACTGAGCATGCATATGGGACTTGTGTTCCCACTTATACCCAGTACATCAATGCTTTGAAATTGAAGCAACTGAGAAAAGAAAGTATCTATTTTCTATTTTTTATTTTTAATTGTAAAAAAAAAAAGGTTTTGGGGCATTTTATATCAACAGAAAAAAGTCTGGGCGACCAGACCTTTTTCCGTTGGTATATTGTGGGATTTACAACACGAGCACTGGTTGGGGTGGGACAATCAGCATGCACTTTTTCAAATAGTAATAGGGAGTCGTTGTATAATTCATTTTATCCCTTACTTTTTGCATTTTTATCAGTTTACCTGAATAGCTAGTTAAAGCCTCTTGCATTTTTCTAGCCTTTTGTCGAGTTGATACATTCCTTCAGTGTTTCATTTATTTTAATCACCTTTGAGTATATTTGATTGATTTTTTTTTCCCTTTACATTTCTGGAATCCATTTTTTGTACCAAGGCTGCTGCATGATTCTTCACAGACAGCATTTTATCTTCACCTTTTTTGGTTGGTTTTCTTTTAGGTTCTCTACTTTCCTTGTTTGCTGGCATATAGGCAGTGTACTTAGTATCCAGCAACCAAAATTTTCCCAAGCTGATAATTTTATTGGTCCTTTTTTCTCAGTTTGTTTTCTCACTAGGAGAGCTGAAATTAAGTTGTTGATCAGTGTGTAGACATCTTGTTATTCTCAATAGCGTTGATACTTTAATGCATTTAATGGAAGAATGCATTATTTTGTTTATTTATTTGAAGGTAGCCAGTGCACTTTTTCTTAGGACTAAAAGTTGATGTTTACTAGAAGCATGCAAGCTGTTTCCACACCTGGGAGGGGAATATAAATAAAAGAGATACAGCTAGCAATCAGTGTAAACGGGAATACAGGTTGTAAAATGCTCTTTAGCGCAGGTAACCTTAATTTTATATTAGGTAAAGCCTTTCGGTGCTGCTGCCAAACTAGAACAACTGCTCCTATCTGGGGTGGACCAAGGTAATAAGCGTTCCAAAGGAGGCCTTACCCTGTACATGGTATTCAGTCTATAATGTTTAGCAAAGGTGTGTAGGGATGATCAAGTAGAAGCTGACACTATATCTTGAACTGGTAAATTACAGAGGAACCTTATCCTTTCCAAGTGCACATTAGGTTGTGTGGCCAAAGGTTAATCTGCAGAAGAGTAGCAAAATGATATGCAACCTGTGAGCCACATAGATAAGGTAATATATGAAAGACTACAACCTTTCCTAGCTGAGGAAATAAAATCACAAAGAGCTGCTCATCTTTTCTAAAATGTTTGGTGTGGTCTAAAAAGAAACAAAGTTGTCTGTGCATATCCAGGCAATGAAGGAAATACTGTCTTTTTTGTAAAAAAAGACAAATGTATAGACTGATTCAAGTTACTCTTCATGGTCACCTTAGGCATAAGAGAGGGACTGGTTCAAAATATGACTGTCAGGATGGAAAACAATGTAAGGGTATTGGGAAGACAGGGCATGAAGCTCTTCAAGCCTCCTAGCAGAACTGATAGCTACATGCAGGGCAATTTTCCAGGAAAGGAATGTTAATTGCTTTGAATAAACTTTATAGCTTGAAATTCAGATCCCATAAAGGGGCCAGTTTTGTCAGAGATGTTTTGGAATAAAATATTATTTCGAAAAAGTTCCCTACATGTACTGGGAATCTAGAGAAGTTGAGTTAAAGCAACCATGAAACAAAGAAATACCTGCCAAATGGAATTTTATAGACAAGGTCAGTAACATCTGATGGAAATGAATGGTTCCTGGCCATTACAAGAAGTGAAGAAAATAAAGGGAGTGGATGTCTGCATAAGACTGACCTGACAAGTACATCAGCAGAGGTGGGGTGAGCAATACAAGAAAGGCCGCCTTTTTTGAAATGAGAGTATAGCAAGGGGAACCGTGGCAACAACTCTTGATATATCTAATTTCTGGCATATCACTATCCTCTCTCCCATCTCTAAAATATTAAAAAAAATGTTATTCACACTCAACTTCTTAACTATCTTGTCCAAAACCAGATACTTCCCCCACACAGTATGGCTTCAGGCCAAGACATAGTACCAGCACTGCTCTCATATCTTTTATGGACACAGTAAACAGGGCTCATGATGCCGGTTACATAGTCTCCTCACTGTTCCTAGATCTCTCTAAGGCATTCAAAATGGTTTCACATTCCCTTCTGCTCACAAAACTCACCATTTAGGTCTCTCTCCCCATACCTTAAACTGGTTCTCAGACTATCTCACCAATAGGCAACAATCCACCAAATGGTAACACTCATTTTCTCAACACAACCCCAGGTGTACCTCAAGGATCCATACTAGGTCCCCTCCTTTTCAGTATATTCATTAACAACTTCCACACCACCCTTACCACCCATGGCACAGTTATCCAGTATGCAGATTATTCTACAATCATCTGTACTGCCAAATCTATATCTGAGTTGAAACTTCATAGGTTAGCACTAAGCTAACTGCCCTTGCGAGCCATTTTAAGCCTAGCCAATTATCCCTTGTGAGACTCAAACCCTGCATCTTGTGTTTGTAAGACAAACACCTTAACCATTAGGCCACCCTGCCAACCAAAACGCTTTCACTTCAAAACTTGGATGTCAAACAACCATCTTACTCTAAATCCCAATAAAACCAAACTTCTAATAGTCCCCCTCCCAAAAAACTACCATTCTGAACAAGAATGATTTTTCTGTCCAATCCCATAATAATACTGTCATTGAAGTCATTTCAAGTACCAAACTGCTAGGAGTTATTATTGATGAAAATCTAACATTCAACCTCCATGTCCACAGCAACATCAAAAAAATACATAAAAAATTAGGTACCCTCTATAGACACAAATACTGCTTTAATATTACTGCTAAAAAAGCTCTAGCATCATCCTTCCTGCTACCATCGCTACTATACGGTGCCCCAGTCCACCCTAAAACCAAACTGGACTCATGTTACAACAAGATTGCCAAATTTGTAACAAATTAAAAAAACTCAGCACAACACTGCTTATCTCTACAACAGCTAAACTGGCTCGAACTCCCACACTACCTCATTTAGTCACAATTAACCACTGCACATAAACTCCTATACAAGCTTTCAACATGACCCTCCCTCTCCTCCTTATTGACTACATACCACCCTAAAGGCCACTAAGAAAGTTGAAAAACCTAACCTAACCTTGCAGCTGGTCAAATGCTGTACTCTTTTACTGTCTCAAAACTATGGAATGCCCTCCCACCTTCTATCAGAACAATCAGTAATCCTGCTCTCTTTAAGAAGTCTCTCAGATCACACCTCTCTTCTCTCTGGCAATGTACCTGTGCCAAAATATTACTGCCTAACACCTGATCCACTACTGTATCCCTCTCAATATCACTACTTAGGAGCTCTCTCTGACTTGCTGAATTCAACTGCTTATGCCTACAAAACTCCAACAAGTAATCAAAACTGCTACCCTACCTGACAACTCCATCCTCACTGATCAAATGGTACACAGTGTTGATGTGCAATGTTTGTAAATAACTTGCACCATTGTGTTTAATATTTATTTCCATGCATAGATACTTTATATACACTGTATATTGTGCTTTTTCTTGTATGTAGTATTAATGTTATGTGGAGCTTTTCTCCCTGGGCCTCTACTGAAAATGGGCTCACCTGGGCCCCATAGACTTTCCCAGTCAACAAATGCAATAAATAAGGCCAGATCAAAACTATGAGGAATGCTTCATGTCTTTCATTGTTTGGCTTTCTGAAGAAATCTTGGTATTAATAAAAGGGAGGAAAGCATACAGGAGACCCTGAGGCCAAGTCATTGGATAATGTGTTTCTCTGGGGTTGTCTCATTTGAGGTACTATGTCTATGACCTGTGGACACTGGTTGTTATAATGTGAAGCAAAAAATTACAGCAAAGTTTTTCCCCATCTCAGGAAAATCCTGAGGGCCACCTTATTCCTGAGAGATCATTCATGTGATAGAAGAATTTTTCTGCTCAACTTGTCTACTATCATGTTGGATGACCCTGAAATGTGCATTGCTATAAGGATGAGTGGCATCTACATGGCCCATGCCCATACCCTCATCTGTTCCCTTGCACAAACATGTTCCTCCTTGCTTAAGTACCAACCACTGCCATGTTTCTTTTCAAACACCTTTATTGAATTATCACTTATGGCATAGGCAAATTTACATTCATATAAAAGGAATCAAAACTATATTAACATAACAAACATTATATTTGACATATATTGCTATATCATATAACCTAAGCAATACTACATAAATTATTCAATTCCTGCCTTTCTTAAACAAGAAACATCTTTATTAAACCATCACTTACTACATAAGCAGTCATACATTTACAACCACTGCCATGTTGTCTGATAGTATGCATACTGCACCCCAAGGTAGCAAGTCCTGAAATGCCTGCAATGATAGTAGGACTGTCCTTATATCAAGAACACTGATGTGCAACATGGCATCTTGTGGAGTCCACATATCATCCTATCTTGATAATACCCTCCTATCCCAGAACCGATGCATCTGTAGACATAGTGGCATTCAGTTGTGGTCAGACAAAGGGTATTCCTGCTGAAGGATTTTTTTGAGGAGGAGGGTCCACCAGAGTAAACTGCTGCAACCTCTTCATATTCTAATCTTGTGATCCACAGGTTTTAAGGCTTGATCAGACTGACTCTGAAGAGCCTACTCTGATATCTGCTTGTTGAGGTGGGCATGGGATACCATTTGAATTGAAGATACCATGCTGTTGCAGAGGACTGACTTTCCTACAATGGATGCCTGACTCCTGAGATTATAGCCAAGATCTTTTCTTGGGGTAACCTTGCTAGCTGACTGTGAGTGTCTAACTGGCAACCAAAATAACAGATTTGGAGCAAGTACTATCTTACTAAAGGAAACTGCTCCATAGTTTGAGCTACTAGGAGCCAATTGCCCAAGTAGGGGAAATCAGTACACCCAAAAACTGCATATGAGCTGGCTCAATGCTCCTCATAAAAGAATACAGAACATAAGTAAAATATCCTATGCAGTCCACCTCAAAGCCGTATCCTTGTATGCTGTTTTCTACAGGCTTTTGAGGGGAGATATATGCCTCGCATGCAGGGCATTGGCAGACCCCACCCTGATGGATCTCCTCCATATCCACAAAACAAACAGCACCAGAAGTACCTGTTCTAAAGACTTAGACCTTGTCTGTGATATAAATAGGACTTGCTGGAAAGACAGGTATGTATCCCAGAGACTACCCTGTCTCTGGAACAGGCTCTCCGTCCATGTGAAGCAGAGTTCCTCCTTAACCCAATTTAAGTGCAACTTGGATGGGGAAATTCATCCCTAGTTTGGCACCTATGTCTCTAATGGACGCAAGCAACCTGTAAATGGTTCATCTCCCAGGCTGCTGCTTGTAAATGTTTCATCTCCCGAACCCCTTCTTACACTTATCAAGGGTATCACAGCTTGTCAGACTTGGGATGCAAAAAATGTCCTTGTGGTTTTTAATGTAGTAAACACGCATGAACCTATAAAGAGGGCTGCAGTGATTCCAGAAGGTAATGCCTGGAGGTGATAATGACTGGGTCCCACCTTGACATGGAGGAATCTTCTTGATGCCTTTACTATCTAGAGATGTAGGAAGACATCTTGAAGATCCAGGGAGTACATCAAATCCCCTGTTTGAAGATACAGTAGTAGGGACTGCACTGAGACCATCCACATTTAGAAATTATTTAGCCAACTTAAATTAAGAATTGGCAGGAGGTCCTTTGTCTTTGTGGGGACTAAGAAATACTGGGAGTAAAAAGTGGACCCTCTCTAGTTTGGTGGGACATCATGGGTGATACTTTTTTTATGAAGGCTGAAGATCTCCTTCAAGGCTGCTTCCCTTTGTCATGGTGGAAGTTGGGGAAGAGAAGACAGCTTTGTGGGCACTTCCAGAAAGTGAAAAGAGTAGCATCTGGATATGATGTTCCTTACTCACTTATCTGTTGTGATGGCCAGCCACATGAGAGGGTTTAAGGAAAGATGGACCCTGACTACCTCCAGAGTAAGATAGGCAGCCTTTCAGGATTCATAAGGGCATAATCCCCTGAAAGGATCATTTTGAACTGCGGAGATTGGGACCACCTCTGCCTCTTGCATGGCAGCTACACCGGAACTCTACCCTGCCCCAGAAATTCCTGTCTTGCTGTATATGCTGGGGCCAGTGAGATTTCTGAAACCATAAATTCTTATCCACTTTTTGGTTCAACTAGAATATTTGTTAGGGGGTTGTAAACTTCACCCCAACAGCTGGAAGTGTTTGCCCTCCTGCTCACATCTCCATGCTTTTTCTCCTTTCTCCTGGAGTTCCCAACCTATTAGCAGCACTTCTTTTTTCCATTCATTAACCTGTTTGTTTTACAGGTTAATGGATTAGCTCTTGCCTAATATAATCTTCTGTGGTCAGCTTCCCTGCTCCCTTCTCAATTAGGGCCTAAAATTTTGCTGAATCAGTCCCTTGCTTAATTTTCCCTTAAAGTAGTGACATAGTTTTACATTTCACTGTACAAGTATCATCTTGGAGTAAGTACAATAACCAGACTTCTACAGCCTGAAAGTAGCTTTTAAGATCTAGTAAAGGTAAGCTCCATTTCTGGTGGCAATTGCAGATAATCCCATTTAACTCTAGGTTTCTTTCCTTCCCAAATAAATCTTTTTAATTCTCTGATTATACTTTGCCAGATGCCTTCTCCCAGATAGTATAAGTATGCTTGTCCCACAAAAGGTAGTAGTGGAACCAGAAGTATTTTTATTGTGTGAAATTTATTGTGTGAACTAATAAACATTACACTCCACTGTCTTAACTTTTCTGATTATATTGACTTTTGTTTCCTCCCACATCTTCCTTGCTGCTTGCTGTGAATCATTAACCAAACACCTAGATATTTCATTCTACAAAGTTCCCATTGAAAAAAGAATCTCTGTACCAGGTCTTGTGATTTTAATTGACTGTTTTGCATTGCACTGGTTTTGAGATATTAACTGTACATCCAGTCTGTTGTGTTTATCTAGTACAGTAAATACTTTTTCAGGATGTGTTAGACATAGTATTAGATCATCAGCAAATAATGCCAGTTTCTCTCTCATTTGGTATCATTTTTATTCCCTTAGAATAGTGTGTTTTATTTTCTGGGCTGTAGGCATCAGGCAAACAACAGAGAAGACAATGGGCACCACTGTTTTGTCTCCCTACTTGATTCAGGCCATGTTAGACCTCCATCTAGCTTAATTCTGTCACCCTCTTGTATTGCTTTAAGATCAAATCTACCATTTTGGGGAGAAATTAAATTGTTCCATCACTTTAAATAAAAATTTCCAACCCACTCTAGAAAACTCTTTCTTAGCGTCCAAACTCATCATTACTACTGGAGTTTTTTAAGCTCAGCATTCCTTCATAATGAATAATATTTTCATCTTATTGATAAATGTTTGACTTCCCTGGATAAATCCACACTGGTCTTCACTTAATCTTCCAAAGATCGCCACTAGCGTTCATGCCAATATTGCAGCAAAGGCTCTATGACAGACTCTTCCCTTGACAAACCAAACTTATCTCCCTTCCTTTGAAATTCCATTAAATAACTCTCTCCAGATGCCTGTTAGTGCCTTGTCTTTTCTCTTGCAGACATCTCCTGGCATCCCATCAAGTCCAAGACACTTCCTGTTGTAAAATCCCATGTTGTTTCCCTTATCTCCATCTCTGAGATGGGCCAAATTAAATTTTACCCCTCATCTCGGTTAGTTTTGGAAGGCTGACACCTTTTAGATACATCTCTATGTTATGCTATTGCATACCTAAAGTTTCTTCCTCCTTGTAGAGGTTTCTGTAATACTCTGCTGATATATTTTCAACTTTCTCAAACTCTGTTTCCATCTTGTCTGCCCTAGGATCCCACAGCTTAGTTATTATTGATTGTTCTCTTGCTATCTCTGCTTCAGTGCCAATATTTTAGCCATTTATGGGCTGTTGTCAGAATACCTCAGTCACAGTGCTGCCACCCTGCTTTCATTTCCTATGTGTAGATAATCTTTCAGCTGTTGTTTACTGTCTTCAAATATTAGACTACTGATTCAAACTTCATTTATTGCATTTGCTTCACTGTCTTGCCAGTATATACTTTTTTGACGCATGCCAAATATTTTGTGCCATGCATGATACCCATGTATTTAATTTCTCTTTGCATCTATTGCATTCAAAATAAATAGTTCACTGTTATCAGTATTTAGGTTAGTCATATCACGGTATAGGGTTTTGTCAGTCCATTTGTCATCCAGATGAACTGACCCCTCACCTAAACACACTGTTTAAACTCAGCCTCTCCACAGGCTACGTGCCCATAGAGTGGCGCTCAGCAACAGTTATTCCACTCCACAAAGATGGAGCCACAATGGACCCCGGGAACTATCACCCTATAAGCCTGACAAGCTTGGTCTGCAAAGCTATGGAGCGCATCATCATGGATCTCATTAACAGAGACATTGGAAACCTCCAAACACTGGACCCTACCCAGTTCAGCTTTGTTAAGGGCAGATCATGCCTCCTAAACCTGGTAGACTTCTTTGAAACAGTTACCAAGGCTATAGACGAGGGAAAGGTGGTCCACACAGCCTACCTAGACCTTTCAAAGGCCTTTGATACCATTCCCCACTCAGGTATTATAGACAAGCTCACCAGCCTGAACATAAACCCCTAAGTCATGAGATGGGTTGCCAACTGGCTCATGGACAGAACCCACATGGTAAGAGTTGCGGGAACTAGGTCTGACTCTAAACTGGTTACAAGTGGCCTTCCCCAGGGCTTAGACCTTGGACCCCTCCTGTTCGGCATATACTTCTCAGAGGTACAGGCAAGCACAGGAGGACTATGGCTGACCAAGTTTGCAGACAACTGCAAACTAGGGGCTATAATTGACTCTCCAGCTGACACAGACATCCTCCAAATGGGTCACACTGAGACAGATACCTTGTGTCAAAACCATGGCCTCAAGCTAAATGCCAAAAAGTGCATACTCATCCCCTTTGGAAAAAAAGTACCCACAAACTACCACATAGGTGGTAGCCCCCTAAATATGGAAGACGTAATAAGGGATCTGGGGACCCAAGTAGATAGTAACCTCTCCTTTGATAATCACATTGCCAAAGTGGTTAGAAAATCCTTCTATGTGGCCCACCTAATCACAAAAGGGTTTGCATCCAGATTGAAAGAGGTCATTGGGCCCCTCTATGCATCACTCATCAGACCCATCATAGAGTACAATGCCCCAGTTGGGATGTACCTTACAAGATACCTGCAACAACTGGAAAGACCACAGAAGTACCTCACCAAGAGGATCACTGGCCTCAAGCAGATGCCCTATGCAGCTCGACTGAAGAAACTCCAGCTGTACTCGGTTGCATACCGCCTACTCAGAGGTGATCTCTGCCTGACATACAAGGCCATGTCCAACCCAGAATTGATGGACATGCTCCACATAAAGAAAACCATATCCCCTCAAGCCACACACTCCAGGGATCTAAACCTCACCACAACAATAAATAGGACATGCTGGAGGGATAGATTCCTGTCCCAGAGACTTCCCATACTCTGGAACAAGATTCCAATCTACATTAGGCAGAGCTCCTCACTAACCCTCTTCAAGAGAAACCTTGACAAGTGGATGGGAAACAGAAAGTTTACTCCAGGGATTACTTCAATGGCTCTGCTGGACAGAGGCACAGGGAACTAATCCAAGGGGGCAGCGGAAGCCAACACATTCCGGCTAGGCTTATAAATGCCTTCGGGCAGATAGTCTAGTACCTACCTATGAACCATTTCTTAAATGCCTTAATTTTGTTACAGTAAGTAGGAAAATGCCAATGCCCTTTTTCTATATATTTTGGGCTGAAGTCTCATCCTGAGTTCCACTATTGCATGATGTGAGATTACTACTGAAAGTGTAGTCACTGCATCTACTAGTTCCTTATGCTTTTTAGGAAGCACCTACCTAGTGTGGTGTCTGCTTGAATAGAAGGTATAGTCTCTTTCATGTCCAAGCCCTCGTACTAATTATTAATCCAAATGTCTGACTACTTCTGTAGAGAATTACCTTCGTGGACCTCCAGTGACATCTGATTTATTCATCACCATGTTCCAATCTCCTGCTAATATTAAGATACCTTGCTGAAAAGTTAGAATTCTCCCCCCAAAAACTCCTTGATCTCTTGTGTAGATGACATAGGTGCAAGATATATGGAAACTAGAGTAATTGTATAATCTTCCAATCTCCTGTCCCTCCTAGAAACCTTCAAGTATCCTTTATTTCCTCATCCTTCTGAAATTCTCCTTTTTATCTGAGAATTGATACCATACCTCTCAACCTCTTAGAGCAAAAAAATCAAGGAGGAGGGAACATGGATTTTGACGGTTGAGAGAGACCTCTGGCCACAAGCAATTGGTCAACAAGCCGCAACACATCTTGCTCAGAGAGGCTCCTGGTCAACCTCATAGAGAAACCTGAGAGCGATTCTGGCCTTTCTAGAAAAGGACTATATTGGCTACCAACGAATGGATCTAATGATGGAGAGTACTTGGTCCTTGCTAATTTGAGAGATGTAGAGCCCAGAACCGAGGACGTCTGCACCAAAGAGAACAGTTTGGAAGTAGTCTGCGCCGATGACGTCAGCACCATAGAAGTCGAAGGTGTCTGCACCGATGGGTACGGTGCTGTCGAGGAGTGTCTGCACCAGTAAAAATGATGGTGCCAAAAATGTCTGCACAGTGGAGGACAGTAACATCATACTCGGGGCTGAAGGGGATTGTACCAACGATGCTGAAGGGGACTGTACCTGCATGGACGGTGCCGGTAAGGGCTGCAACGGAACTCTTGGAGCCATAACTGTCTGCACTGGGAACTCCAGCACTGGTATTGATAAGGAGGACATGGCTGGAACAAGAATCAGCTGGGGAGGTGCCGAGCCTGGAGCCAATAGGGTCACAGGTGGCAGTGCCAAAGTAGTACTCATTTTCACCTTCTTATGAGTCGACTCCCTATGATCTCCAGAAGGAGATGAAGTGAGCAACCTCGATGAGGAAGAGGAAGAATGCCTCTTACAGGGTTTAGCAGGAGGGGGTGAGCCCTCTGACCCAGAAATAGCCTCACAGAAAGGAGATTTGAGAAGACCTTTCAAGATTAATTTGTTCTTTCTCTCATTAAGAAGCCTGGTCGAAATATTTCTACAAATCCCACATGGAGGATCCACAATAAGGTGGGAGACATTCAAACAATAGACATAAGTCATGGCCATCGGAAAGTGATAACTTACGACCACAATCCTTACACTGCTCAAAACCAACACTACTTTTCTTATCCAATATAATGATGTGGAGAAGAAGAACAGTACCAAAAAGAAGAGGAAAGGCTACCCAAAAGGGTAAGAAGAGGGAAGGAAGATGGATTACCAATGATGGTAATGAAGAATTACCTCAAAAGTAAGAAAAGGGTAATAAAGAGAAATAGACTAAAGGGAGAGAGTCTTAAGGATATGATAGAGTAGGAGAATAATACCAGAAACTGTTTGAAAAACTTTACAGTAGAAACAATATATAAAACTTTCAGAAATTAGACACTTAGCTGAAGAAAGAGGCTTAACATGGCTGTACAGCAATGCAGCGAGATCTGAGGTAACAGAGAGCAGAGCATTCTGGGTAAGACCTTGGCTCTAGAGATTTTGGCTGATGTGAGCTTGATATTTGTCCGGCTCAGTTCTGAGGACGGAAGCGATAACCCATCAGTAAGGAATGAACGAAGATTAACAACATCAGAGCTGCTGTTCTACTTCATTTAGATGAACCTCTTGTAATAGAGTGATTTGGATTTCACTTAAGATGTATGCTGCATCCCTTTGTCTCTTTTGTGAGTCAACAAAGATTCCATGACAGTAGGTTTATAGTCATTTATTTTATTTAACATTTGTTTACGGGGATGGTCCGAATGGACAACTGTGTCCATTTTCAGTGGATGCCTGAGGAGAAAAGCTCCAGCAAAGTATATTTTTAATAATACAACTCTAGTACAACAAAGAAAAAGTTTACTATACAGCTTATATGTATCTACTTGCAGTCTAGCAGAGATCGGTAAAGCAATTTATATACACAGGAGATTAATCAACAAAAATTTATACATGAGAGATGAAATTAACACAAAGTATAAATACAGTACAGCATGTCTTAGATTTTTTTAACCCTCTGCAGTACATTTAGTATGTCATCTGACAGAATACAGTTTACAACTGTGAGGCAGACAAGGGTATGGGAGAAGGAGGTTACAGGAGTTATAGAGTGGATAGAAGTGTAGTTAGAGCTTATTTCTGAGTGAGTGAAAGTTATCCAGGGTTAGTACATGAGCAAAGCCAGGTAGATGTTTGGTGAACTTTTATATGTCAGCTTTCCTGTTAGACTCATCCTGTCCCTCTGCCATTGTTTCTCCCACTTGCATTTCCTTTTTGCCCCAAAAACTTGTTTCAAAATTTTAATATACTTAGTGTTCATATATCAATTTTACTTCTTAGTTTGTTACTACAGTTTTGTTCAGTTCTCTATTTTTTTCACTATTCCTCTCAACATAAGACTCTCCTCATTCTAACTTACTTGTTCTTTCGGCTTTTCCCGGTTAGAGGTTGCCACAGCGGAACTCCGGTCCGCTAATGATTGGCAGTAGATTTTTTATGGGTGCCGAGGTGCCAGCTCGACGCCCAACCTTCAACGAAGGCACGCCCATTCTACGCATGTCTTTCGAACGCCACTCTACTACTAATAATAAATTAGATAAACTTTTATTTTCTCTCCAGTATGGTTATATATTAATTTTATTTCATGCTTCCATGCCTCAGTCTAACTTTTCCCCAGGGACAATTTTATAGATAGTCCACATATACTAGGGTCATGCCTAAAGCACATACCTGTCAAGCCTTACCTGGGCCAAACGTATCCCATCAATTGATTTTTTTTTTTTTTAAAAGAAACATCTTTAGTAAATAATCATGTGTGACACAATCTTACATTTATATAAATTAAAATAAATCACAGTAACACAATCTCATTTGCAAACATTATACCTTACAAACTGTGCTAGCTCACCTGTAGCTGCAAACATTATACATCACTTTTTAATATACAGTAGAACCTCTGTAAGATGGCCACCCAAGGGACTTTAACAAACTGGTCAACATAAGGAACTAGGCCTACTGTACTGATACGTACATGCACTTTACTTTCTTGTACAGCTTTTATTACAGAATATCGTACGAAATCATACATAATCAAAACACAGTAAAATCACACAAAATCAGTATATTTATTGTTTTCTCGTGGTTTAATCATTCTTTCTGAAAAAAAAGTCAATCTTGATCTGTTTCTTATTCTTATTACAAAGGTAAGCGGAGAAAGCACTCTCAAAGCTGGCTACACCACTCAGCATACCTGGACATTTTTCCAAAGCAAATGACTTCAAACACATTATCAGATGCCTGACATCCTCTTCTTTTGGAATCTTTGCAATTTCTGTGTCATCCTCACTTGCTTCTTCCACTTCATCAGCTGCTTCATGCACTTTTACACTGGTTTGTGCTTCAGTCAATATCGCTTGGAAAATTGCTTCTGGGTCAGGTTCATTACAGGTTGCCACCTCATCATCCATTGCAACAAAACCTTCAAAATCTACTTCTTCGAATTCTGCCATGGGGAATGGACTGTCTGATGGGTCCAAAACATCGTACTCTTGGGTTGTGACAAATCCAGCTTTCTTGAAACACTTTTGTATTGTTTCTGGCTGAACTTGATTCCAAGCAGAACTGATCCAGCGGACAATATCCAGAGCATTAACTGATGCAGTGGATGAAGTTGATTCCACAGGCGGACCACAGGTTTGTTTTAGTAATGACCCACTGCAGGAGCTGGGCTTGGTAGTGCATTTTAAATGTTTTGATAATGCCTTGGTTAAAAGGCTGGATTTCGGAGGTCATGTTTGGAGGCAGAAATTTCAGTATCACATTTGTGAGATGATTCACTTGCGGGTGGCCAGGACAGTTGTCTACTGTTAGTAGAAGAGAGAGTTTCTTCTTCTTCATTTCTTAGTCAGTACCCCTTACCCACTCCTCAAATAGGGCACCAGTCATCCAGGCATATTTGTTTGATCTCCAAGTGATGAAAAGGTCTTCAGGCTTCAGGTTCTTGAATGCGTGTGGCTTTGCTGATTTACCAATCACCAAGGGCTTTAGTTTCTCTCCAGTTGTGCTAGCCCAAAGCAGAACTGTGAAATGTTCTTTGGAAAGTTTTCTGCTCTTACATTTGTCACCCTTCATGACAAGGCTCCTGTCAGGCATCACCTTGAAAAAGAGTCTGCACTTGTCAGTGTTAAAGATGTCATAATCTTTGAAGCCTCTGGTGAAGTCTGGGAACTTTTTGATGAACTTTTCCACAACTTCTACTGGAACTTCATGGGAGTCACCACATAAGACTTTCTGGGAGATCTCGTGTTGCAGTTTAAATTTCTCGAGCCAACCACTTGATGCTTGGAAATCTGCCACCCCAAATTCCTATGCAAATTTTTTAGCAACTTCTTGGATCATCAGCCCGGAGATTCGGGAGTTAACTGCCCTCATTTGTTTAAACCAGCATAATGTGGCTTTATTGACTTCATCGAGGGAAGTTTTCCTCCTTTTCCACTGTAGGTCTCCACTTTTCTTACCATATCTCTCCAAGTATTCATGTTTAAATTTTTGGATGTTGATAACTGTGGTCTTGCTAACACCAAAATGTTCCACCGTCTTTCTTTGGCTGCTGCTTTCCAGAAAATGTAGAAGCTCAACCTTTTCCTTCAATGTCAGCTCTTTGAGTTCTTTCCTTTGGGCCATCATGTCTTGCTTAACTATAACATTTTTCAGTAATTGTAGGATGTAACTACAATTCAGACCAGTTCTTCACATTGAAAAAAATCTTCAGCAACACCTGATAAACAATAGGATGTTAGGCATCATCCAACATGTAGTAATAATAAAACATGACAAAAGAACTTATACTAAATAAAAAACAATAAAACTAAGGAGCAAAGCCCACACATTCTACCCCTTGGTGTAGAGTGGACTCAACTGGTCAAGTTATAGAGGGTAAATTAATATTGTGTGTCACAGTCCAAGTGGTCAAGATACAACTTACAAAGGTGGTCAATATAGAGAGGACGGTCTTCCACTGAGTACACTTGGTGCACATCCGGTCTATAAAAATTAGGTCAACTTAAGGAGGTGGTCAACTATGGAGGTTCTACTGTATCCAGTCATTGTCAGTCAACCATTGCATAGCTCATTCAGATCCTGTCTTCTTTTAAACATCATTCCTCCTCTGCATGTAGTATAGTGGTTCTACATTTCTCAGTTTTTCCTGTGTAATTTACTCCTACCCTTTTCTAAAGATCTCAGTTCTAGTTGGTTCATCTCTGTTACTATCTTTGTTACTTCTAATAAATTTGGTTTAGACTTTGATTTCCATTTTCTAGTTATTGCTTTTTTGGCAGCCATCATAATTAGACTCAGGAAGGCCTTAATATGTCTAGGCAATTCCAACTCTGCATCATAACCCAAAAATCATTTCCCTAGTCACTCTAATGTGCTCACCTAGCATCTCTGACAGAGCAGTCTGCAGGGAATCTTTAAAGTTAGCTAACTCATTACACTTCCAGAAAATATGTTCCCTCTTTCTTCCCTATCACATCTCCAACATTTGCTGTCTACCTGAGGAAAGATTCTTTGGAACCTGCGTGGGCTATAAAAATATCTATGTAAGCATTTCCAGGCAAAGATCCTAAATCTTCTAGATTTTGTTGCATATTTGGGAGACATACATATCTACCCCTGTTGTTTCTTTGTGAATTTCTTATCCAGTCTCTCCAATTCTTCCTAACCTTTTCTGATTGATTCTTATAGTTATCATGCAATATTTTATATGCTCTACCAATTATTCCTTTCTTAATGGCCACTTCTGTTCTAGATTCTACTAAGAACTCTACCAGTGCTGGTCTTTCATTTAGGACCCACTATTTCTTTCTCTTTGCTTATAATCTGATATCAATCCTTGATATGGAAGGGAATCTCACACCTGCAGTCCAAATAAGTTCTTAGCATCTTCCCATTCTATTACCTTTCCATGTCTAGTTATTTGCTCTCAATACCTTGGTTCCTTTACCAGTTTTATTGAATATACTCCTGCCCCTCTTGCCTATTATCTATATCCCTAATTGCAGTCACCCCTCTTGGCAGAATCTCCTTTCTCCATTCCAGTATTGGCTTAGTTCTTAGAATACCTTCTGCTACTTCATGAATATATTTTGTATGATTATTGTTGTTCTCCTTAAAGGTTTGCATCCAAAACTCCCATTCTCTGCCTTTACTTGAACGTTCCTCCTTTTTCTTCATCATCTCTTTCCATTTTGAGTTATAGTTTTCTGCTTGTGCAATGTGTAAGAGCCCTGTGTTCCTCAAAATACCCCTTCAAATTGGGTGATACCAATCTGCCCAGTTTTAATGGAAGAATAAACTTATCCCATTTGACTCTTGCTGTCTTCCCCTCCCAGATAAAATCCTTCAACTTTTTTAAATTACTATCCACAACTTCTCCTCTGGTTGATAACAATATGCCTAACCTGTATATAAGACTAAAGGGACTAAAAACATTTTAACTGCTTGTATCTTACTATCAATATCCATATAACAGACCTTCAATTTTCTCAATTTTTGTATTATCTTTTGTTTGGTCTCTTCTAACATATCCTTATCTGCCATGAGTATCATTTTTAATCCATACTCATAAATATTTAATTTTATCATGTCCCCATACATATGGATATTGCTGAACCAATTTGTATGTGGGTACACAATTTACCCCGATTGCTTTTGTTTTGTCTTCATTAATTGTGTATCTCAAAAAGATTTGAAATTGTCTCAATATGTTCCACAGCACTGTAATGTCCCATTCTGATTTTGTTAGGTATAAAATAATGTCATCTGCAAATAGAGCCAGCTTCTCTTGACTACCATACCCACTATATCCTTGAATTTCTGAGTCCCTTATGTTTTTGCCAATGGTTCTAAATATAATGCAAACAAAGGGGAGAGAGGACTCCTCTGCTCACACAGAGATTTTCAGAGAGGACCCTACCCACTTTAATTTTTGCCTCAGATCCCATGTATATCCTCCTAATCAGCTTTATAATTTTTTTTCAGGGAATGCAAATGCTTCCATTGCTCTGCTCATAAAGTCCCAGCTCACTCTGTCAAATTCTTTCTGCATCAAGACCTACCAACAGCAATGGCATTTTCTCACATTCTGCTTCCCACTGGATTATCACTGTTCTGTTAATGTTGTCAAATGTTTGCCTCCCCTCCACAAAAGCACACTGATCCATATCTATCAATGTTGGAATCATTTTTGCCATTATAGGCATAAACACTTTATAATTATGATTTACTCCTATCAATTGATCTTGTTCCTTATCATAAATGAATATACACTCACTATGGCCTATTTTATTAAGATAATCCCTATTCTTGTGTGTTCTCAGGAAATCAGTCTGTCCTTTTTCTGGGAGGTGCTACTGGTTAATTTCACTAAAATTCATAGAAATCAGTAAAAGCTATAAATTACCATGAAGACTTATTTTTATCAGATAAATCTCATGCATATTAGAATGCATCCCCTTGTTCAACTAAGGATTTCCCCTTTTCTCAGGTAACTAAGCATTCAACTTTCCTCATTTAGTTTTGTTTCTGCTTCAGTCTAATCTAAAAACTCTCTATCTCTCTTCACCATCATGTCCTTTTTGCTATGGGAATTTGGCCTATCCCTTTTCTTTCTATAGGTTAAAAACATCTCAGTAAAAACTGTAATATGCCCCTCCAGTGCAATAGTTCCACATGTTATTGGTGTCTAATTAAAGATGTTTAGTTAGTTCCTGTAAATCCTGCCCCTGGGATTCACAATGCTTGTGCTCCACCTTTGTTTTCTATACTTATTGCCACTTACCTTGGGCTTAATAATTTCAATATCCATGTATACTTAAAAAAAAGGGGGACATTGAATACCCCCTTTCCCTAGCTGCCTGGTTACAGCACATAATGTCAGCAATTCAGTATCAAGAGTCTTTATTCTCCATGTGATACAGTCAGTACATGTCACTTAGCCTGTTGCCTGGTACAATCCTCATTCACTATTCTTACTCCAGAATAGTATCGCAATGTTGCGCTATGTTTTACATTCTCCAAGACATTCTGAGTATGAAGTCACATCTCTCTTTCATCTTATGTTGGAAAAGCAGAAAGGTGTGTGGGCCCTTGTCCCATTGGATATATCAGTGTTTGTGCTGAGCTCTTAATGACATTACAGCTGTTCTCCTGCCTTATGCTTAATTCCTTCTCCTTTGTCTTCAGGTCACTCAGGATGGTGTCAAACTCCATGTTTTAGTGCCCATGGGATAAAACACCCATAGTGTGGTAGGATACAAAAGTTTGAATCTAAGCTTTATATCCCTTGCCAATCAAATCATCAGGATTTAGGCATTTCTAGTATGGTATGAATAGTCATTATCCAAATACACTCTAGTGGCACCATTTTTTAAGATTTGCCCATTCTTCCAGTTTCTTTTGCTGACATGAAGTGAATTTGGACAAAATCAAATAGTTTATCCATTGCCCTTGCTGCCATGATGGTCACTATGTATGTGCCTGCTCTATTCAGCTCTCATGTTGGGTATGTCAGTCCACTCACTGATACAGTTTTTGAGGAAGGCAATACAGTTGTCTTCCCACTGTATGCTCCAGAATTGCTACATATCTTAAATTCTGTCTACAGGTGTGATCCTGAAGCTCAACCAATGTTGCCTGCAGTTCTTTATATTTTGATTGTTGATGGCAATGGTGTGACTGGAAAGTCTCTTTCACTGCCCGTATTTTCCTGTTATAAGGATCAGTTGTACTATGAATTGTCAACTTCCACAAAGCTGATGATCTAAAATACTGAAAAAAAAATCAAATCTCGAAACACAGAAGAATGAAGGGGTTTTTTAACTTTTTGCTTACCTTACCTGGTGTACACAGTGTACAGCGTTTGATTCTTACCCTTGAGGGAAACTGTCTGGGCTTAAAATGGCTCACAAGGGGCAAACTAGCTAGTATTTTATCTATGATGAAAAAAAAAAAACTTTAATTTTTTTTTTTTGGGGGCAAGACCCCCCTCCGCCCCATGAACCTACATATACCAATTCAACTGTCATAACTAACAAGAAGGTAAGACTTTCCCAAAACAAGTAAATCATTGCGAGCACATACTTAGAAACTGTACCTGCAATGATTTCCTAAAGAAAACTGTGCCTATGGTTCTGTGTTTTTGTATTTTTTTTCCTTTAGGCAATTGAAGCTCAAAGAATTTCACCTCAACCAACTATAGAGGTGCTAATGCATTTGGTCATAGTTGCTCTCATTTTGACAATTTCCTTGTATATTTTATCTGTTTTATTTTTCAATGAGGCAGTTACTACTGGTTGCATTTGCTTTGCTGTGGACTCCATTTCCCATTCTTTTTTTAACTTTTTGGAGAAACTATAATGCTGGTTTCGTGAAAAGACTTAGCAAGATTCAATCTCCTTTTCAGCTTTGTGGTAGACATGCATATAGTATTTTTTTTTCCTACCCGATATCCTTTTTTCATACTGATCTTGAGCAAATTACAAGTTGTCAGTTTCAAAGCTCACTTGTCTGCCATTTAACTGACAGCTGCCATACTAGAAGTTCCTAAACAGTTTTGTTTAAACAATAATCCCTGAGGACATAAACTTTAAGTGCAAAGACTTGGGCAACAAAAAATAAATGGAAACCACTGTGGCAAAACCTGGATCCCATAACAAGTAGATTGCATAGGAATTCTGAAATGATAATGGAGATAGTTTGGCAAATTTAAGAAAATCTGTATAGGCAGAGGAATAGAGAAATCAGAAACAAACACATTTGGAAGTTTTTTGAAAACAAATACTCCAGAGCTTGGTGAAATCAAAGCTCAACAATTAAAAGCCGCAATAGATAAATGACAAATAAAAATGTGTTGTATAAACAAGCAAATATGAAGTCTCCAGTTTTGGATGAATTTCTCAAAGAAATTTGAAAGTAAGGAGGAACAAGGCTGTTGAAGATTTGGAAGGCACTGTGGAAGGCAGTGGTGGTAGCATTTTCAAAGGAGGGTAAGGATCCTGCTGCATATAAACAAATTTCAGTTCTAAATAATGGCAAAAATATTTTTTTGTCTAGTTTAGCTAAGAGAATGGCAATAATTTACCAAAGCTGATCGATTTGGATCAGTATTTTTTGTGGAAGGATACAAACATTTAACAACATTAAAAGAAAGATGATAATTCGGGAGGAATTAGAATAAAATAAACTGTTACTGTTGATTACCTTGGATGAGAAGAAACCATTTGATAGGGTTTGTTGGGAATTCATGAGTAAGACAATGTCAGCATTTGCACTGAGTTAATAAGGAGAATGTATGATGGATTAGAGGCAAAAGTAAAGGTGGGAGGAAACCTTTCTGACAGCTTGAGTTTAAACAGAGGGACCAAATAATGGATGTCCTCTTTCCCCTCTCTTATTTGCTATACTCTTGGCACCTTTAGTTAAAAAGATGTGGGATACACAAAATTCAGGAATATAATTGGCAAGGTAGCCAAGAAAAAAAAAAGTTATGTACTCACCATAATGTTCCATGTTCGTACCCATATGTAAAAATTAAGGGTGAGATGGACTACAGAGTTGATCCTCGGCTCCCACTCAGCCTATTACAAAGCTCAAAGTCGGCTAGTGGCTAGATAGGTATCCCATAGTGCACTAGTAAAATCCCCTGATCTTTGCTGCTAAACTATAGATAGACATAACTAAGGTTATCCAGAAAGAACAACAATAATGAAAGGTATCCACCCCACCAAGGTAAAACTGTCCTGTCTCCAGATCCTTCCAGGACAGGGGTAGGTTGGTGGGTTCGTATGAATGAAGGGCGAGATGGACTACAAACATGGAACATTATGGTGAGTACATAACTTCTTTATGTTCTGTAGTCCTATCTCACCTTCATTCTTACATATGGGACAGCGTCCCTAGAACCTTATTCTTGGGTGGCTCACAGGAAAATACTCCTGAGTACCGTGGAACCAAAGGAGGCTCTACCCCTTGAAGTCAGGTCCAATTTTAATGAGTAATAAAGGTATGAGGGGTAGCCCAAGTTGCTGCTGCACAAATACTTTCAATTGGAACTCTGGCTTGGAAGGCAGCAGATGTAGACTGGGATCATGTAGAATGAGCCTTAATCTTGAATGGTCGAGTTTTTTCCACTGGAGGAGTAAATGAAGGAAATACAGCTCAAAATCCAATTAGATAGTCACTTTAGAAACTGACAGACATAGTCTAGAATCAGAAAAGGATACGAACAATTGGCCTGACTTTCTGAGTTCCATAGTCCTGTGAAGGTAGAACTGTAACTGCCTGTGAACATCCATTTGATGAAATTTCTATTCTGCTGCTTTAGAATGATTAAGGAAAAACACAGTTAATTCTATGGTTTGCTTCAAATTAGTGTGAGAGCAAATCTTAGGGATAAAGGAAGGATTTGTACGAAGAGAAACTGTCTTTGTGGAAAATCAAATAAGGAGGCTTAATAGACAGTGCTTGTAACTCTGATACTTGTCTAGCTGATGTGATGGCTACTAGAAATAAGGTCTTTCAAGACAGAAATTTCAATAGGCACGAATGAGCGGGTTCAAGGGGCGGTGAAGTTAGCTTGGACAGAACAAAGTTTAGATCCCAGGGAGATATCGGTTCCTGAAAAGGGGGTCTCAGCAAAGTAGCACCTTTAAGGAAGGTTTTACACAATCTGTGGGACATCAGGTTAGAATCATATAGACCCAAATGAAAATTAGATATCACTGCCAATTGGACCCTAATTGTGGCAGCAGCAGATCCCTGATAGAAAAGTTCAGACAAAAATTCTAAAACCATAGGGATGGATGCATGGATGCAGTGTAAGGATCTACATTCCTTTCTTCAGCCCAGATGGAAAACTTTCTCCATTTGCTAGTGTATAACGTCCTAGTGGATGGTTTATGCAAAGACGTGAGGATGTGGGTCACAGCAGGTGAAAAATCATGAAGCCTGACTAGGGATGGAATTGGAGCAGCCACGCTGTCAAGTTGAGGGTGTGGAGGCAGAGGTGAAGGGAGCCTGATGTGTGTCTAGAGGTCTGGTACTGGGTCCAGAGTCCATGGATCGTCTAGTAGATGAGGCCCGAGAAAGGGGGACCAAATCTGGCGAGGCAAGTAAGGAGTGATGAGAATCAATTTGCTTCCCAATAGCTTTGCTTTCTGAATCACTTTGGATATGAGAGGAAAGGGAGGGAAAACATAAAGGAGTCCCTGGGGCCAATTCTGAACAAGTGTGTCACTTGGTAGCTCCCCCAGAGGGGGGAATAATGGAAAAGAAGCTGTTGCATTTGGAGTTGATCGGACTGGTGAAGAGATCACAGCAAGGCTGTCCCAATTTGTGGAAGATCTGTTCCTCTACTTCCTGATTCAGAGACCACTCATGAGGCATCAAGATTGCCCTGCTGAGCATGTCAGATATCACATTGGTTGTCCCTGGGATATGCGTTGCCATTAGAAAGCGTTGGGAAGAAATTGCCCACTCCCAAACACGAAGGGCCTCTTGACAAAAGGGGTAAGATCTGGTTCCTCCTTGTTTGTTGACCTACCATACCACTGATATATTGTCTGATTGGACTGCTATCGTCCCTAGAGGAAGAAAGTCATGAAGTGCTTGCAATGCTAGAAGCACTGCTCTCATCTCTAGGACATTGATATGCAAGTGAGCCTAGTGATCTTGCCATGTGCCTTGGACAGTCCTGCCTAGATAATGCCTCCTCCCCACCCTATCTGTGAGGAATCCGTGGTCACAGTAGCAGTGGGTTGGCGAAGAAGGAATGGAGTGTCTGTTGTTAGTTGTTCGGATTGAATCCACCAACGAAGGTCCTTTTTGCTTGGCTCTGTTATGATGATGTGGTGAGATGGAGGCAGTTGTTGAAAGGACCACTGGGAAAAGAGAAGCCATTGGAGAATTTGCATATGTAATCTGGCTAGAGGGACTAATGTTATGGTGGAGGCCATGGTCCCTAAGAGTTTCAGCACTGTCTTTGCCTTGACTTTCTGTAGCGCAAATAGATGGAGAATTTGTTGTCGGCGGTTCTGCACTCTTTCTGCAGGTAGACAAGCTAACATGGTGACTGTCTATTTCTGCACCTATAAAAGTCACAAAATGGGAGGGTGATAAGGCAGACTTTTCCCAATTCATAGTAATCCCCAGCTGGGAACAGAGCTGGATTGTGGGATCTCTGGTTTGTAGGAGTAGATGTCTGGTGGTGGTAGTCAGGAGCCAGTCGTCCAGGTACAGAAACACTTGGAATCCTAGACGTCTCAGGTGAGCTGTCACTATTGCCATACATTTGGTGAACACCCTGGGGGCTGTGGTGAGACCAAAGGGCAGAGCACAAAATTGGTAGTGGCTGGCTCCCAGCCAGAAGCATAAGTGGCTCCTCGATGCTCTGTCCATTTTTATATGGTAGTACGCATCTTGGAGGGCTATGGAGCACATCCAATTGTCTTTCCCTAACAGAGGGAGTATAGACTGCAGTGTCGCCTTCCTGAACTTGGCCTTCTTGATGGATTCATTTAGTTTGCCGAGGTCCAAGATGGGCCTCCAGTCCCCTGTACAGTTTGGCACTAAAAAGAATGTGATGTAAGTTCCGAATCCTATCTGGTCTGTGGGGACGGTTTGGCTGACTCTCTTTGCAAGCAACTTTTGCACTTCCACAGTTGCTTGATCCCTGTGATTGGGTGGAACATCCAGGATCTTCTTGGGAGTGTGGGGTGGAAGAGAAAAGGGTATGGAGTAACCTCTGGTTATTATTCTTTGTACCCATTTGTCTTGGGCGATGTTTAGCCAGGCTTCTGGATACAAAGATAGGCGATCCCCACCAGGCTCCAAAGATGCACAGCCAGGCCTTACATCAGGAGCGCTGCTAGGAATGGCCTCGAAACGAATCGCGGCCTCCCTGGTTTTGTGGAACCCCCCCCCCCTGCATCTAGGGCAACATCTACCATTAGCTCCTCCTCCTCTGCCTCTGAAGGAGGAGTCACCCTGTGCATCCAGGAAAAATCTCTGGGACTTAGGAAAAATCTCTGGGACTTCTTGAACTACATCTTACCACCTCTCTGACCCTTAGGATATGGTCTAGAGGGGACTGTAAAATGTACTCCCACTGCAGAGAGAGTTTTCCCTTCTTGTTTGCACCTGGTGAGTGTATCTTTTACCTTAGGTCCAAACAATGAAGAAGCATCAAAGGGGGCATTGATAAAGGTAGACTTGAAAGACTCCGCAAAATTACATAAGTGCATCCAGGAATGTCTCCTAAGGAGAACTTCTGAACCCGCTGCCCTGCTCGCTCCATCAGCTGCATAAGAGATCAGTCTCATGGAGGAGTTCACAATGGAATTCAAGGTGGACAACTGAGCAGACACCTTCTCAGAGACTCCTTCAGTAGATGTACCTTGAAGAGCATCTCCTAACTCCTTGAGGAGATCTCTTTGAAGCCTTGTAAAATATGTGAGATAGTTCAGCGATCTGAGTGTAAAAGCCGCTGAAGAAAAGATATGCTTCCCGTATCTATCCATTATTTGAGACTCCTTATTTGGTGGATGGACAGATGAAGAAGTCTCCGCTAGCTCCTTCTTAGTGGCCACCACCACCACCATGGCATCTACAGGCACTCCCTTGGACAAAAAATCTTTCTCTTTAGGGGCAGACAGAAATTTATTAGGTCTACTGGGAACTGTCTCCACAGCATCAGGAGTCTCCCACACTTTCTGACTAACCAGGTTTAAAAGTTCATCGAAAGGTGGAGACACCCACGAGGCTGAGGGTTGAGACCCAAAAGCCTTCAGGTACACTGACTCCTCATCAGCAGGGGTGACAGTGGGCCAGCCGCCTCTCTGCTTATGGATCTCTAAGATGTCTACAAAGGAGACATCAGAGGATGACTTGGGGGACCCTTCTGACTCCTCGAGGTCAGTGTCTGAAGTGATGGACTCATCCGGGGAGTCTACATGCTTCCTCTTGCATGTACTTTTCCGAGGGGGCTCCTCAGAAGGGTACTCTGGGGAGGTCTCAGAAGACTGGGGGCTACCCAATAGGGATTCCTGAGGCTGCGGGTCTCTGCTGTCGAGAGAGAGAGCAGGTGCTGAGTCCCACATCAGTGCTTGAGGGGGGAAGAGCGTCAGTACCCTTGTATGGAGCTGATGAGCAAGACAGCACACTCCTCATCATCTCGAAAGCAGATCTCTCTGGCTCTGAAGACAGCCCCGATTCTGAGGAAACAGAGGTAGTCAGCGGCTCCAGAGTGACCGGCTCCAAGATGGATGTAGGGTCCGAGCTCAACCTAGCCGATGCACTGAGAGGGAGACTCGGAATCGAGGAGGTTCGGGTCCAAGTGTCCCTGTCGGGGCCGACCAGTGACCTTCGGCTCCTATACACCACGGACAGCATTGAAGGTGTCAGAGTGGAAATCAGCTCCGAGACAGCCATGAGGGGAGCTGGAACCAAGGGTTCCACAACAAGTGGCACTGAAAACTCTGGCTCCAAAGGCCCGACTCAGCTCAGAGGAGGAACCACAACAGTGAGGATGGACTCAGATGGCTCTGGAACTGACTGGGTTAGAGCCAACAATAATTTGGGCAAAGCAGATGACTTCAGGAGTCTAAGCACTACTCTCGCCACATCTTCCTCTGACAGGCTCTTGGAGGATCTGGATGACAGGGTAGGCGATCTGGATCTCTGTAAAATTGGAGATCTTAAGGTTTGGGAGACCAGCCAAGGATCTCTGGACCGGCTCCAATGTAATTTTTCAGTAATCGGCTCCGAAAGGCTTGGGGCCACCACTGAAGTGCCAACATCGACAACCTCGACTGGCTCTGAGGACAGTGGAGCCGAGGAGGTAGAAGTCTTGTCAAGTTTTGATTCTTTCTGAGGAGGTTCTGATACACTAGTCTGCGCCGGAGAATGCCTCTTGGCTGACTTAACTTTCTCTTTTTTGGAAGAATGTGATTTGGATGAAGAATAACAACTCGCTAAGTCTTCCTCGAAGGAAGACTTGAGGAGACCTTTCAAAATTAACTTGTTCTTCTGCTCCTGGAGAACTCTAGAGCTAAAGGAATGGCAGAATAAACAAGTTTCCTGCAAATGAATGGCTCCGAGATAATATACACAATTACTATGGCCGTCCGTAACTGACATCTTCTGGGTGCACTTTATGCATTTTTTGAAACCCGAAGGTTTGTGGTCTTTAGACATGTTGAAGAGCTATGTAATAAAGCAGGTACACAACAAGCACAATGAGGACTAGGTCCTCTAAATTAAATGGGCCTAGCTAGATAGGCTAAGTCATAGAAAAAGGCCGATAACTAATAGCAGTCAAAGTAACGAGCAAACAACACTGCACACAAGCTTAACTTTTCTAAAATTTAGAAAAACAAAAGCCCTAAATGTGGGCCCGCAGAGAAGACTCTGTAACAAGACTAGTAAAAACACTGCACACAATATATATATATATATATATATATATATATATATAAAATAAGGCTAGAAAACAACGTCCTAAATAAACGTGGACCTAAGAGATATCAATGTTAATAAGAAACTAGCACACAGGATACCAAGCAAAGAACAACAAGGGCCAACGGCCAACCAGTTCTCAACAAACTAATTTAATGAGCAAAAACACTTCTAAACCATTCTAAACACTTCTATCACTATTAAACACTATCTAGTAATAAGATAACTAGCTATAGAAACAGTAAAGTAATAAGACAAAAAAGTTTAAACTTGGCCACGGCCAAGCAAGAAGCACTTCTGAACTCGTAGACACGGCAGATGAGATCTGGGGCTTGTACTAGTGCACTATGGGATACCTACCTAGCCACGAGCCAACTAAGAGACTTTGAGCTTTGTAATAGGCTGAGTCAGAGATGAGGATTGGCTCCAAACCCATATATAAGAATAACGGCGAGATAGGACTACAGAACATCTAACTTTATTTGCAGATATTTTCTACTTGAAAATCCTGAATCTGACATCAGGACATTGTGGGATATTTTAAGTCAGTTTCATTTTTTGTCAGGATATAAAATAAATGAAGGTAAAACTCCAAATCAGTAAATTACAGTGGATATAAAAAGTGTACACACCCCTGTTAAAATGCCATGTTTTTGTGATATAAAAAAATGAGACCACAATAAATCTGTGCCTCTGGTGAAAATGGACAAGTATCCAGTCAGACTATCCCGGTCAACAAATGTAAAATAATAAATAAAATTTTATGATGGGAGAATGTCTTGAAAGGCCTGCAATGCTAGAAGGACTGCTCTCATTTACAGGACACTGATATGCATCTTGGCCTCTTCTGGGACTATGTACTTTGGACTGTCCTTCTCAAGGGACACAGATATGCATCTTGGCCTCTTCTGGGACCATGTACGTTGGACTGTTCTCAAGTAGTGTCCCTCCACCCTAGTTGGGAGTCACCCGTGGTCACCATGGCCATGGGTAGGGGAAGAACAAATGGACAGCTTTTGGAGAGTTTGAACGAATCCACCAAAGAAGATATCTTTTGCATGCTTGTATGATCTTGACTGGGGCAGTTAAAGAATGCTGAAGATGAACCACTGGACTGTTAGTGTCCATTGAAAAATTTGCATGTGAAACTTTGCTAGAGGAGTGAGGGTGATAGGAGTTGCCATGGAGCCCAAGACTTGTAAAATTACTTGTGTTGAAAGAAAAGAATGTTGCATTACTTTCCTGACATGGGATCTGTTGTCTGGATTTGAGCTGGAGGAAGACAGGCTATTTGATTGTGTCCAGATAAGCACTTATGAACTCCAGACTCTATGTAGATGTCAGTTGTGATTTGTTATAATTGACTGAGATGTCTAGATGGAGGCACAACTGGAGCAAGTAGTACATTGCACGCAGGAGTAGATGCTTGGTTGGGGCAGTTTAGGAGCCAGTCATCTATGTATGGAAACATTCAGAAGCCTAACAGTCTCAAGTGAACTGCAACCACCCACATGCATTTGGTGAACACCATCACAGCTGTGGTGAGACAAAAGGGCAGTGCTCTGAACTGGTAATGACTGGCTCCCAGCCGGAAGTGCGGATATCTTCTGGATTGCCTGTTCATTTTGATGTGATATTATGCATCTTGAAGATTTATCAAGCACATCCTATTGTCCTTTTGCAGTAGAGGCAGAATGGACTGAACCATGACCATTCTGAACCTTGAATATCATAAGAACTGGTTAGTTTGCTGAGATATAGGCTGGGTCTCAAGTCCTCTGTCTTCTTTGGCATTAAGAAAAACCTTGAATAGGTCCCAGATACTCTCTGGTCTGGGGGTACATTCTGGATAATTCTTTTCTAGTAGCTCTTCTATTTCTAATACTGCTTCTTCCCTTTGATTGCAAAAACAATAAAGGCCCTGTAACAAACAAAAGCCAATGCTGGAAACAAGTCAATATGAAAGAAAACAACAAGCAAGGCTACCATGACCGTAACATATAATTATTATAAACAGGATAAGGGCTTTTGTGTTACAGAATACTTCTTCAGATTCATATAACAAAAAGCAGAACTCACAAATTTAAAATAAACCAGTAACCAATCACAAAACAAGTAAGACATCACAGCCAATAAAATCAATTTTCTTCTTCTTAAAGCTGGTTCAAGACACACACTAGCATTTAACCCTGGGAACTTATTCACCTGTAATTTAAGTATCCATTAACGTTCTAAACTCTCTACATAATTATTCAAATCTCCACCCTTAGGGTTGGCCTTTGCATATTGTAGAACCCTAAAAGAAAATGTATGCCCTGGGTTTTCTCTAACATGCTTGGCCAAGGCATTCTTAATGTCAAGTGCTTTAATGTCATATAAGTGTCTCATAATCCTGTCTTTCAATTTCTGTAGTGTTTTCCCCACATAAAAATAAGTGCATACATTGCATGTAGCTAAATAAACCACATTTAGGGTTTGACAGTCAGGATAAAACCTTGGTTTGAATGTAAAATCAAACATAAAATGTTGAAACTGTTGTTTTGTAATAACAGAAGACACCTTGCATCTAGAGCAAGGGAAAGTACCTAGCCTCTGTGATATTCATTATGTAAAGTGGTCTCCTGTGACATAATAGTTGCTTCAAATTGTTGGAGTTTCTAACGACAACACTTGGTTTAGAGCCTAAAATTTCTGAGGTCTTAGAGTCTGAAATCAACAGGTTGCAATTTTTATTAATAATGTCGCAGACTAAATCAACATCATTTGTGAATTTGGTAAAAAAAATCTCAAATGACTCTGTGTATAAGACTTCTTCCCATTCCTCTTATTCACTTGTTCTCGATTAGCAGAGTAATAGGGTCTAGCTATAGTGTCCATTTTCCAAAACCTGCTTGCTAATCCTATCTACTTCTCACCTGTTGTAACCTCTAGCCAAAAACTGTTAAGAAAGTGACTCCATATTCTTAATACAGTTCATCATATATGGTGCATAATCTGGATACTCTGGTAAACGAACCTTTAATAACATTAGGAAATATGTATCGAGAATGCATAGTCTCATTAGTTAAAAGGCTGTTCTTCCAACAAACTTATCTATGTATTGTTGCATCAGCATTGCCAGATGTATCTCTCTACATAATTTAACATCTAAAAAATCAGTGCTAAACTTAAGACACTGTGGATGTAAACATGAAAGAAATAGTGGTATTGTTTACAAAAGATATAGATTGCTGTAGTTCATTCTTGCTACAAGCCCATATCACAAACACATCATCCACAAAATGGCAGTATAGCTTAATATGACTAGAGTATAGTGGATTACTGAGAATAAAGTTCTCTTCCCAATAATACATCACAAGATTGGCATATGAATTTGCACATGGGGTGCCCATGGTGACACCCCATTTCTGTAAATAAATCTCCTATCCAAACATGAAAGTATTATTTTTTAATATTAATTCTAACAGGGTACAGATAAGCATAATAGTGTCACTTTTATAACCACTCTTGTTACATAGTATCTCTCTCACTGCCTGTATACCGTAGTCATTTGGCATGCTTGTAAGCAAATTCTTAACATCTATGGTCATGAAAAGGCTATCTGAACCCTCTCCATTACTATCATTGTCATTCATAAACTGTTGCAAATCAGTTAAAAAATGGCTGGTGTCTCTCAACACAGTAGTTAATAAACATATGACTCCTTTCAATTTCTCTTCTACAAAAATAGAAAGATGCTGTATTGCCCACCCAGCCACTATGGGTCTCAAAGGTGAGTGCAAAGGATCCTTATGTATCTTGGGTAACAGTTTTATCACAGGCAAAGTGGGTTGTTCTACAGAAAAACGTGATATAATTGTTCATCAATAGCATGACATTAATAAATTATACAGTAAATCATGTATATGCTTCTTCAATCTTTCCACTTCCATCCTATTTTATTATAAGTACTGTCTTCATTAAGCATACTTTGCATGGAATCACAGTAATCTTTAAAGTCCAATAGCACTAAGGCACCCTCCCTCAATTGTCTGCTGATCTAATACTAATTTCTTTATTGTTAATTAAAGAATGTAATGCTTCTCGTTCTGCTGAGTTCAAATGATAAAAATACTTTCTATGTGGTCCATTTAAGGACCTTATAATATCATTTTCACAGGTTTGCACAAAAGTACTTACATGGGATGGTAACTGCGGACTGAATAAATTGGGTCTCTTAAACACAACAGTACACTCTCGTCTTTGGTCAACAAACATTAGTTTTAATGCCAAATTGCATGTAAACTGATGAAAGTCCAACATTACTTCACCTACATCCACAGAGGCAGCTTGAATAAAAGATAAACCTTTGTTTAAAATGGCAGTCTCATTAACGTTCAATCTGTAGCTTGATAAATTCACTACTTATTTGTGAATTTTCCTGTTGGTTTGTTGGCGTTCCTCTGATAGCTTCCTTTTCTATCGCCCTCTGCTGGCAGAATGAAGAGAAGTCCTTGTTCTCATTTTCATAGGAAGGGGAAAATCCACTAAAACTAGTGGATTCTTTGGTCTTACTCCAGCCCCTTCATAATTCAAAGCTTCTTGATTTAACGGAGGTGTGCTAACCTCGGTATTCTTTTCTATTGTAGCACACCTCTGAGTAGATGTGGAAGGTATTTCTATATCATTATTAACCATGACATTGTATTTATCTATTGGCAAAGAGGTAGGTTTTACAGTGAAATTGTCCATTTCTGATGTCTCTTTAGCAGACTCTCTCGGACACAGAAAAGCATTGCCTTGGCTGAAATCTTTGAAGTCACACTGTAGTTTTTTTTCATTTTAAGTTGTTGTAGCTTCAATTTGTACCCTGCTACATTATTAAAGAGCATTTCCAATGAACGGTCATAAGACTCACCTTTGATGTGGGACATTATCTCGCATTGCAGTGAATCAACGTGAGACATTAACTCTTCTTCCAATGGTATGAAATAGTGCACTATGAGCCGGATGTAACCAAAGCTCAAATCTAAGTTAATCTGTTGCCATTTTTTAAGAAGTTGGGGATGTGGCTCTCCATAACTGGGCATGCATAAAACATGCTTTACGTTTGGCTTTAGAAACTCCAACAATTTGAAGCAAATATTATGTGACAGGAGGCCACATTCCATAAGGAGTATCTCACTGAGGCTAGATACTTTCCCTTTTTCTAAATGTAAGGTATGTTCTGGTATTATGAAACAACAGTTTCAACATTTTATGTTGGATTTTACATTCAAACCAAGGTTTTGACTGTCAAACCCAACATATGGTTTATTTAGCTACATGCAATGTATGCACTTGTTTTTATGTGGGGAAAACAGTACAGAAATTGAAATATAGGATTATAAGACACTTATATGACAAAGCACTTAACATTAAGAATGCCTTGGCCAAGCAAGTTAGAGAAAGCCCAGGGCATACATTTTCTTTTAGGGTTCTACAATGTGTGAAGACCAACCCTAGAGGTGGAGATTTTAATAATTGTGTACAGAGTTTGCAACTGAAATGGATAATTAGATTACAGGCAAATAAGTTCCCACAGTTAAATGCTAATGTGAGTCTCAAACCAGCTTTAAGAAGAAGAAAATTGATTTTATTGGCTGTGATGTCTTAATTGTTTTGTGATCAGTTACTGGTTTATTTAAAATTTGTGAGTTCTGCTTTGTGTTGTATGGATCTGAAGAAGCATTCTGTAATGCAAAAGCACTTATCATGTTTATAATAAATTTTATATTTTATGGTCATGGTAGCCTTGCTGGCTTCTTCCCTTTGATTGGGTGGAAGATTGGGAATTATTTTCATTCTTGTAGGGTGAATATGGGAAAGTGGCATGCTATAACCTCTGGATATAATTCTCTCCACCCAGGAATCCTTTGTTATGGATTGCCAGGCTCTTTGGTGCAAAGACAAATGCCCCCGACAGCCTCCAGAGGGCAGCAGTCAGGCTCCATTTCAGGAGCTCTGATAGGGTTTATCCTAGGAGCAGTCCTGGTAACCCTAATTATGCTGGCCACCTCTGCTGTGGGGATGCCATCTTCCATTTGAGTTCCCCCCTCTGCCCCTGGGTGAATTATCTTCTCATAAGTCTTGAAAAGGACCTTGGGGTTTACGAAACACCATCATCCTACCTCCTTGCTGATTCTGGGAAAAGAGTCTTTGAGAGGTAGAAAAACATATCCCTCCAGCAAACAAGGTCTTTCCTTCTTTCTCATATCTGGTAAGACTGACCTTTACTTTAGGGCCAAACAAGGAAGAGCCATCAAAGTCAGCAATGATGAATGAAGACTTGGGCTCTACAAAGTCACACAGTTGCATTGAGGTGTATCCTAATGGCTACGCCTGAACTAGCCACATGTTAAATACCTTCAGCTGTGTAGGAAATCAGCCTCATGGATGCATCAGATATCGATTGAAGTGTGGCCATTTGTGAGGAGAGACTATTTTGGTCCCTGGCAAACATGGACCCTGAAAGAGCTTTGGAGAGTTCTTTCTCAAGTCTCTTTGTAATCTTGTAAAATGTGTCAGATAATTCAACAACTGCAGAGCAAAGGTCAGTGAAGAGTACTAGTGCTTACCTAATCTGTCCAAGGCTCTGGACTCCTTGTTAGGGGGATGGACAGAACAGCTCTGCTCCACAAGGTCTTTTTTTTGGCTGCTGACACAATCATATCAACTGGGACCTCCTTGCTCCATTCACCCCATCTTTGAGAGGGGCTAAAATTTTGTCTAGACATTTAGGGATGGACTCAACAGTATCCAGTTCCTTTCACACTCAGAGAGAAACATGATCTATAAGTTTATCACTGTGGGGGAGTCACCCAAGACATAGCTAGGTCAGACCTGAAAGCCTCCAAGAAAAAGGACTCCTCTTAGGAAGGGGTATTGGAAAACCAACCACCTTTCTGTTTTAAGAGCTCTAGAATAAACATTGACTCCTCTTAGGAAGGGGTATTGGAAGACCAACCACCTTTCTGTTTTAAGAGCTCTAGAATGTCTCCAAATAAGACATCTTCAGGTGGAAATCTGGGGGACCCTTCCCATTCATTGAAATCAGTGTCCTCCATGAGAGATTCCAAAGAGGAGTCCAAGTATCTCCTTTTACATGTTCTCTTCCAAGGGACCTCATCAGTGGGGTGGTCTGGTAAGGTATCAAAAGAGATGGGGGGATCCTGAGGGACTGACTGAAGAACTGAGCAGGCTGGCTGTTCTACTGGAATGGAAGGTGGGAACTGAAGTCGATGGTAAAAGAGCTAATATTTCCCAAACTGTTGGCTCCTGTAAGCACTTCATCTGAGGATGGAGTCAGACCTGAGCTGTCCAGCACCAAAGTCCCAAAGGGCAGGGATGGCTCAGATAGCTTCAGAGTCGACTGTAGTTCCTCAGACCCAGCACTGACATTTCAGCTCTGAAAGGCTCAGAAGTAATTGGAGTCAAAGAATAGATGGTCTTCAGATCCAATGAGTAACCCCCCCCCAGGTGTCCCTGATCCTAGGGCTCTAAAACAGGTTTGATCAGAGGAGGAGAGACGAAAGGGGAAGTAGTCATAGGTCGGCTCATAGATCAGTTGGGAGATGGTGCCAGAAGTACCCCCAACTGGATCTGAGCTCTGAGAAATTTCATCATTCTGTCTAGATCAGCCTTGAATAAACTCCTGGAAGACCTGGGAAAAGAGGTTGAGGATGGTCTAGAATGTTTATGGGAGGATTCCTCTAAGAAGGGTGAAGGGCACCAAGATGTGACCATATCAGAGATGATTTTGATTTCATAAAGGGATCCGAAGTGGTCGATCTGACATTTTTTGATATTTTAGCAGAAGGCTCCCAGGAAGGAGCCAAAGATGATGTGGGATCCAGCGACCTCTTATAACTGTCTTTATGTTTGGAAGCCCAGTTGGGCTTTCCCTTATCAGATGTTCTTCATACCACATTGCTGCAGTCCTAACACTTGGGGTAGTCCGCTGTCCCAGTCGGCCCGAATACCAAAGTATATGGCTGACGTCGGTCAAGGCGCATTAGTCTGACGTCAGGACGTCAGGGTACAAATGCGCATGACCGACGTCATATCCTCAGTCTTTTTTGCCGCATGGTCCGATGCAGAAGCATTTTGCGAGTGCAGGTTGGCGTTCTGAAATTTTCTGAAGTCGGAGTTTCAGACCGAATCAAAGTTGGCTAAGTACCCCGTTAGAATATTTTGTTTTTCTTGCCTCTGTATTTAACCGGATGTCAGAAAAAGTAAATAACTGTATTTCTTGTGGGAAACAGATACCTCATAGGGATTACCATACCTTGTGTATACCTTGTTTAGGGCCTGAGCACGGCGTTGTTGGATGTCGCTCTTGTGCTAGATTTAACAAACGCACTATAAAGAGAAGATTAGACTGTGCCAGGTTAGTTTTTGGGAAGCGTTGTAATTATAAAATGCCGTCGGATACTCCGACGCCGCTGTCCAAAAAGCGCAAGGACAAAGCAGCAAAGCCTAGGTTGGAAGAACCGTCAGTCCCAGACGTCGGTTCTTTAGAAGGCTCAGTGGAGCCGGTGGTTCTGCCTGAAGTTTCTTTGGAGTCTCAGGGAGAGACTTTACTGTTACAAGATGTGTCCTCTCAGGAGGTAGGCCAGGCTGAAGGGGCTTCTCAGGTGGCTGTTCTCCCCTCTCTTCCTAAGGTGGTTAGGCCCTCCCTACTGTTTCCAAGGCTTCTTTGAGAGGCAGGCCTGGTTTAGCTTCAGTGGGGGTCTCTCCTAGTTCTTCAGGATCTTTGCCTAAGAAACATATGCTTAAAATGGCAGAAGATTTGATTACTATGATTAGAGGTTCTATGCCCTCCTGATAAGAGGCCTAGGGTGGAACCTGAGTTTGAGAGTTTTGAGCAGTGTTCGAGGCTTCTGAGTCTTGCCGAAGACTTGCAGGAGTATCCTCCTTATTCTGATTCTGATGTGGATGATTCAACTCCTTGGCTTCTCCTCCTGAGGATTTTTCTTTTCAGAGACTCTTCATTCCATGAGGGAGCATTTTAAATGGGAAGGTCAAGATTTCTCTGATTCCAGGAAGAGGCTTAGGGAATTTTTGTTTTTACCCCAGCATAGGCCTTTAGCTATCCCTCCTGTTCTGGATGTGGTGGAAGATGTTTTTGCAGAGGCTTCACTGAACCCTGATTCTTTGCCTCCTGCCCCAGTTAAACCAGACAGGTATTATAGGGTGCCTGAAGCTCATAAGTATCTTTTTAAGAGTCCTAGGGCAGACCCAGAAACTGTTTCTCAGGGGCCTAAAGGTGTTAAGGCTTCTGTTGTTAAAAATCCTGTTCCTCCTGATAAAGAGGCAAGGGCTTTGGATAGATGGGGAAAGAAGGTGTATACTTCTTCCACTTTAGCCATGAGGGCTTTGAATTGCCAGTTCCACATGTTGAAATATCAAAATTATCTCCTTTCACAATTGAAGTCTAAGGTAGATGCTCTGGCGGAAGGTATTGAGTGTAAAGAGTTGCAGGATTTAGTTCATGTGTCTGAACAGGTGGGTAAGCATTCCTTGCAATGTGGTTTTGATGCTGTGCAGGCCTCTTCGAGGGTGGCTGCCACTGGTTCTGTTCTTCGTAGGCACGCCTGGCTGAGGGATCAGAATTTAGCTGAGCATGTTAAGACAAGGATTTTGGATGCTCCATTACAGTCTGACGTGTTGTTTGGTTCGCCTGTGGAAGCAGTTTTAAAGAAAATGGAGGACAAGGCTAAGTCTATGCAGACTGTTAAAGATTTTTTGCAGGTTCAGCCTCCGAAGTTTAGTAGAAATTGGCCTACTAAGGGGTGGACATATCCTGCTTATGATTCCCAGTCTAGGGGTAGGTCTAGACGTGGTAGGGGCAGAGCTCAGGGTTCTTTTAGGCCTAGACCGGGGAGTTCTCCTGCTCAGTCTTCTGGTGAGGGCAGGGGTCAGTCCTTTCGTAAACAGACCCAATGACCTGCCTTTTCAGCTGCCAGTGCTTTCTCGTCTGGCAGCACCTTTGGGAGGAAGGCTGGCACTTTTCAAAGAAAATTGGAGTTTAATTACCCAAGACAGATGGGTATTGGATATCATTCACCACGGTTACAGGTTTTATTTCCATACCTTGCCTCCTTTCAAAGGCATGCCAGACATTCCTCCTACAAAGAAAAGAGGCTCACAAGCAAATTTCTCTGTTACTCCAAATAGGGGCCATTCAGCGGTTCCTGTGCCAGAAAGAGGCCTAGGATTTTATTCTCGCCTGTTCCTAGTACCAAAGAAGGGGAACACGTGGAGACCAATTTTGGATTTGTCTATCCTCAACACTTATCTGGACATTCCCAAGTTCAAAATGTTGACGTTACAACAGCTTTTACCTCTGCTGGGCAAAGATCACTGGATGGTAACTTTAGATCTCAAGGAGGCTTACCTTCATGTACCTATCAGACTAAGTTGCAGGAAGTATCTGCGTTTTCGAGCTGGAAATTCACATTATCAGTTCTCTGCATTGCCCTTTGGCTTATCTACTGCGCCCAGAGTATTCACAAAGGTTCTGGCTCCAGTGATAGCTTACTTCAGGCTAAAAGGAATACAAATATATCCTTACTTGGACGACTGCCTGATTCTGGCTCAAGAAAAGGAAGACCTTTTACAGCATTTGAAATATGTGATAGCAGTGCTAAGATGCCTGGGGTATTCTGTGAACGAAATAAAGTCCAGTCTAGTACCCTCTCAAGACATGTGCTTTCTGGGTGTGAGACTGAATACAGCAACCCAGATGGCCTTTTTAACCCCGGACAAACAAAAGAATCTTTCCCTTTACTTCCATCAACTATCTCTTCAGTCCGGGCTGACTGCAAGGACAGTCCTTCAAGCCTTAGGGTTCATGGCATCTTGTATTCTGGTGCTTCCCAATGCCAAACTGCATATGAGGAAGCTGCAATGGTATCTCAAAATGTATGGACACAGCACTGCCAGGATTTGGACACTGTCATTCAAATAATACCTTGCATTCAAAAGGAATTTTGTGGTGGGCTCAGGAATGTCACCTAAACAAGGGACTCTCTGTGACCCGGCCAGAGGCGAGTCAGATTCTAACGACAGATGCCTCAGACATAGCTTGGGGAGCTCATCTGAATGGAAAGTGGGTACAAGACAAGTGGCCTGCCAGACTACAGCATCTACATATCAACATGAAGGAGATGTTAGCAGTCCAGTTTGCATTAATGGCTTTCAAGGAGTTACTTCTTCCAGGGCAGGTGTTGATTCTAACAGACAACACAACTGTCATGTGGTACATCAACAAACAAGGGGGAACACATTCTTACCCTCTATGCAGGCAGGCAATGATTTTATGGGAGACTGCGCTCAGCTTGCAACTAACTCTTCAGGCAAGGTTTCTGGCGGAGCACAGAACTCCTTAGCAGATGTGTTAAGCAGGCAAATCATGGATCCCCACGAGTGGAAACTGGATCTTCATGTATTTCGGAAATTGACAGTGTCATGGGGAACTCCAGACATAGATCTGTTCGCTTCTCCACTAAACCACCAGCTGCCAAAGTTTTGCACGAAAAGGTTTCATCACACAGCTTGGAAGGTGGATGCTCTTTCTTTCAGTTGGAAAAATCTTCATGTGTATGCCTTTCCACCTCTGCCTCTTCTTCCAAAGGTACTCTAAAGGTCAGACAAGACAAGCCAAGGATGATTTTAATAGCTCCAGATTGGCCTCGGCAACACTGGTACCCATTACTGAGGAGTCTGGTAAGGAAGCCTCCATGGCCTTTACCTTTGATTCCACACCTATTGTCTCAGAGGGACGGTCATCTACTCAATGTCAAGCTTCATTCTCTTCATCTAACAGCCTGGCATATTCTGTTTTGAAACATAGCAGGTCTCAACTTCCTCAACAAGTTTTGAATGTGATTATGGAAGCCAGAAGACCTAGTACAAGGAAAGTGTAATGAAAAATGGAAGAGATTTTTATTTTGGAGTGCAGCAAGAATTTGGAGGTTTCTGAGCCTAATTTGAGTGTGGCTCTTCAATATCTTACTGAGTTATTGGACAAAGGTTTGTCTTTCTCTTCCATAAAGATTCATGCTGCAGCAATTTCAGCTCACTATGATTGTGACCCACCATTGTTTTCTCATCCTTTGTTCAAGCAATTTCTTAGAGGGGCAAAGAATATAAGACCCCCGTAGAGCTCCTACTCCTGCTTGGGATCTCAATTTTGTGTTGGAGAAACTTACTCTACAACCTTTTGAGCCTCGCTACTGCTGAATTGAAATACTTGTCATGGAAGACTGCTTTTTGTTGGCCATTACTTCTGCAAGAAGGGTTTCTGAATTGCAGGCCCTTATGGCGGTTGAGCCTTTTTGATTTTCCATAAGGATAGGGTATCTTACGTACTAATCCTTCCTTTATGCCTAAGGTGGTTTCTAGTGTGGCTTTAAACCAAACTATTCATTTGCCTTCTTTTTATGCAGATCCCCAAAATAAGGGGGAAAAGATTTTGCACACTTTAGATGTACACAGGCAGTTGCGTTATTATTTAAGCAGGACTAAGGAATTCAGGCAGTCTCAGCAGTTGTTTGTTTCTTTTGCTTTGAGTTCTCAGGGCAAGCCTGTGTCAAAACAAACTATTTCTAAGTGGATTGGGTTTTGCATTGCATTTTGTTATTCCCATCATGGCAAGGACGTTCCAGCTGGGATTAGGCCTCATTCCACCAGGGCTACTGCCACTTCAACAGCATTTCTAAGGGGTGGCAACTAAGGATATTTTGGAGGCAGCTACTTGGAGTTCAGTGCATACTTTCTCTAAGCATTACCACCTTCCTCTCTACTCTAAATCTAGGGCTGGTTTTGCCACGGCTATTTTGCAGGGCATGTTGACAGCTCCTGCTTCTTTATGATTTGCCAGCCTCCCTTACCTCTGCTTTGGGATTCTACCCAAGTGTTAGGACTGCAGCAATGTGGTATGAAGAACATAGTACAGTTTTGTACCTACCATAAATGTAGATGTTCGAAGATCCACATTGCTGCAGTCAATCCTCCCTCCTTCCCTCTGTGTTTAGGGGTGGTTGTGAGGTGGGGTTATACTTTGTAAATTTGTATATATTGTATATATATTTGGTGCAGGAGTGTTTGGTGTTTTTTGGTTTTGGCCTTATCTTTTTAGGGTCTTCTGACATCTGGGGCAAGAAAAGACTGAGGATATGACGTCGGTCATGCGCATTTGTACCCTGTCGTCCTGTCGTCAGACTAATGCGCCTTGACCGACGTCAGCCATATACTTTGGTATTCGGGCCGACTGGGACAGCGGACTACCCCAAGTGTTAGGACTGCAGCAATGTGGATCTTCGAACATCTACATTTATGGTAGGTACAAAACTGTACTTTTTTCTTTGAGTGTGTTTGAGCCTCATCTAAAGCAGAAGTGGAAGGGAGAATGCCCTTCATTACAAGCTTGTTCCTCCTGTCTGTGAGTACCCTAGAGTTGAAACCAGCACAAATGGAGCAGTATGAATCTAAATGTGCAGCTCCTGAACAGTATACACATTCCCTGTGGAGTTTGGTATTTTATGCCCACTGGTGATGCATTTTTAGTGTTGGTAGGCTTATAAGCCATACTAGCCTAAGAGCAAAGCTACAGAAAGACAATAACCAACAAAACTTTTTTTTAAATATAAATAATTATAAAAGAAAGCTTCCAACAATGGTAGGCAACAAATACTCTAAAAGTAGAGTAGAAGAAAAATTTGAGATAGCAACGTACCAGCAATGTACTACGAGAAGTACTGAGAAATCCAGAACTGCTCAGAAAATCACAGTAGGGAAAATAAAACACTGAACAAGGGAGGTAGGTGAGAGAAAGGAATAAGAAGTACCATCATAATTTTTTTTTTTTTGCAAAACTCACTATTCCAACTATGAATTTACCCAAAAGCTTGAGAACGAGAGGATGCACTTCTGTAGCTATGTAGCAACAAACAAGATCTGAGGCATGTTAAGTTGGCGGGGCATTATGAGTAAAGGGAGGAGCTCGAAAATTTGGATCTGGGGAACTGGTAGAAGTGGCTGAGTCGGATCAGAGACCCATCCAATGGGGAATTTAGGAATTAATCCACTGTTTATTGCATTTTACTGTCTTTTTGTTAATGGTTATATTTATTAAATTTTACTGATTTTTCTACTGCTCTGAGGACAGCTTAGTAGCCAAATGTTGGAGGCCATCTTGGAAAAAGGGTAGCAGTTATCTTGTGATAGAAAGTTAATTACTGCCATTTCTGAGTATACGATCTCACTGTAGGCTCAACTCTAGGATAACTTCCAACTGGTTACTTGTCTTCTGGCTTTCTGTTTACTGATCTGCCATGCGCACCAATTTGCTGAGCTTAGCTCTATGCAACACTACTGTAGATGTTGCAGAATATTGGTAAGTGAGCACGTTTTCAAACTGTTCTTTTTTTCTTCTATTAGCCAATGTGCTCACTTGAGGCCTTAATGTCAGAGTTTCATTCAGCTGTACAGTTGTACATCATTGTTCTGACTCATTCTTGGCTACTTTGTTAGCAACAGCATGAAAATAGTGGTTCTGTTGTCATTATTGTTTTTTCTCATACATACTGCCCTTAACTTGTCCCGTTGCTGCTTAACTTCTTAAAGACAAGTCTTTTACTGATTCCTGGGTTGCTTCTAAGCATACCTGATGCAATATGTATGAGGTGTTAAGTACACAACATGGAGGCCACCCTTTCACAAGTAAACTAGTCTGTGAGCACTACTTACTACCACCTGCACCCTGCACAAATTTACCAGCTAATGCACACTGAGATTATCAAAAAGACACTACCCAAGCTTCTTAAAATTTGGAGGATAAAGCTTCACAAGAAATCTACAAAACAACATTACCTTCACATATACTTAACAGTCATCATGCTGCAGAATGTAAACTGTCTACTGACATTAAACCCACACATACATATAGTAACATCCTAGTAACTGGTGACTCCAGTTAGAAACACTAGCAACACACTTACAAGGCTGGACCAGTCACACAGTGACAGCTAGTTGCCTATCTAATATCAGGACCAAAGAATTTAAAAGGGCCCTTCAGTCCCTTGCATCAGGCAAATATAAATACAATCCCAAAATACCTCAGTGACATCAGACAGCTTACTGGGATGCTTAATAGTGCCAACTATGCCCGCATAGAATCCATACTGAATACATTTAACCTAAGTTTAGCCAAAGGGTATGCCCATGAAGTATGGAGAAGAACTGCATGATGCTCCTTCACAAAAGGGAGCCCTACTACAGACCCCAGTAAATATAACCTGCAGGTATAGTCTAATCTGCAAGTCCATGGAAAATCAGACTTCATAAACTGCAGTATCAGAAATATCATCTACTTAGACTATCAGCAGTTTGGCTTTGTCAAAGGGAGATCATGTCTACTTAGCTTAGTTAACTTATCTGAGAAGGTCACAGAGGCTGTAGGCAATGGTCAGTCAGTCCATACATCTTATCTGGATTTGGCCAAGGCCTTCAACGTTGACCCATATTTTGACACTAAGTTAAACAACCATGATGTGGACCTGTACATAAAGTGGATAGGAAAATGGTTAAAACATAGAACACACAAAGTAGAAGTTGCCACCTCAGAAAATAAAGTAACTAGCTGTGGAAAGTACAGTTGTGTACACTTACCATAACTGTAGATGTTCGAGAGTATTCACTGTTGCAGTCATCAAATTTGGGTTATCTGCTTGCAGTAGCCCTCAGTCGGCCTGATTATCAAAGTCTTGGGTCCTGCTTCAGTTGCTGTCTTATCTTCCATGATGTCAGGTCATCAGGGGTATAAAGCATGCAGTCGACGCCATTACATCAGTTTTTCTTGCCCCATATGTCTGGTATCCCCATAATAGGAAGCAATTATATACAAGGTTACACCTCCAACAAAAAAGCAAATACATCAACAAACTTTAAACATAGTAAACAAGAATAGAAGTATAGTCAATAGAAGTCAGGGGGCTGGAGGGAGGGTAACCAGGACTGCAACAGCGAATACAATTGAACATCTACATTTATGGTAAGTGTACACAACTGTACTATGTTCTTCGTTGCAGTCATCACATTTGGGTAGATTCCCAAAGCTAAGGTTGGGAGGAGGTAATTAGATAGCATTAGGACTAGCTATAAGGCCCTACAAGACTGCAGTGGCAAAGCCACCTCTGGATTTAGAAAAAATTGGCAAGTGGTAAGGCTTGGTGAAGGTATGTACAGAACTCCAGGTAGCAGCTTCTAGGATGTCACTGGTAGGGACACCTCTGAGACAGGCTGTAGAGATAGATGCAGCCCTGGTTGAATGGGGTCTAATCCCCTGTGGGGTAGGTTTTCCATGGTGCTTTTAGCAGAAATGAATGCAGTGGCCTATCCACTTAGAAATGGTTTGGTTTGAAATGGTCTTCCCCTCTGCCCCTGCAGCAAATGCAACCAGCAGCTGTTCAGATTTCCTGAAAGGTTTAGTCCTGTTCAAGTAAATTCTAAGCTGTCTGTGCACATCCAAGGAGTGCAGTATTAATTCCCCTTTGTTCTCTGGATTAGAAAAGAAGGTTGGCAAATGAATGGACTGATTAAGGGCCACACTGGATACCACCTTGAGCATGAAGAGGGATTGGTCCTGAGACGCCCTGTCCGCATGAAAGATGATGAAAGGCTCCGCTGCCATGATGCCTGTAATTCGGGCACCCTTCTTGCTGAAGTGATGGCTAGAAGGAAGGCTGTTTTCCAAGAAAGGAATTTCAACTCTGCATTTGCAGCTGGCTCAAAGGGAGGTAGAGTGAGCTTTTCCAATACAAAGTTAAGATCTCAGGCTGGAGTAAGGGCTCTCCTGGGTGGTCTTAAGTTTTTGGCCCCTCTGAGGAACGGCTTCAGCAGTGGATGAGAGAAGAGGGGTGGTTCTGTATTGTAATGAGCTGAAATGGCTGAGGCATGAATTTTGATGGAGGAAAAGGAAAGGCCCTTGTGAAGCATCTCAGTTAAGTATTGAAGAATCTGAGTTAAATTGGGCGCTGCTGTGGTCATCCCCCGAGTTTGGTTCCAGGAACAGAATCTTTTCCATTTTTCAGCATAGTATTTTCTAGTACTAGGCCTCCTTGCCTCCAGAATGACATCCATCACTTACTTACTGAGGGATGGTAATGGAGAGATCAGGTAATTAGCCAGGCTGCCAGGTTCAGGGTTTGAAGCTGTGGGTGCAGAATCTGGTCCTCCTGCTGGGACAGCAGGGCAAGGGTCTGAGACAGGTGCCAGCAGTGACACACTGCACAAGAGGGGGTACCAGTGTTGGCGTGGCCAGTCTGGTGCAATCAGTATTGTCCTTGGTTTTCCTGTTTGATCTTTAGTAGTACCCTGCAGAGGAGAGGCAGAGGGAGAAAGGCATAAACTGTTTTTCCAGGTGAAGGACAGGGCATCCACTTTCCAAGCTTGTTTGTGGGGAGTTCTTGTGCAGAATTTGTCCAACTGGTAGTTCTGGGGGGAGGCAAATGGGTCTATCTCTGGGCTCCCCCATTTGCTTCTCAACATGTTTGGTTCCAGTTTCCACTCGTGTGGGTCCATGAGATTTCTGCTTAGGTCGTCTGCCAGTGTATTTAGCTTTCCTGGCAGGAATTGAGCCTGTAGGTGCACTTGGTTCCACAGAGCCATGGCTAGTCTGCAAGAGAGGATATGAGTGGGTTCCTCCCTGCTTGTACCACATAACATTGGTGTTGTCCGTCTTTACCAATAATTGTCCTGGAAGAATGTGGTCCTTGAAGGCTGTCATTCTGTACAGTTAACATTTCTTTTTGATTGATATGCATGTGCATTTGACTTGGGTTCTATTTGCCCTGAATGCACTTCTATGCCAAGTGAGCCCCCCATGCATAGTTTGATGCTTCTGTTGTTAGGGTTTGGGTGGCAAGAGGTAGAGTGAATGGCAGTCCCTTGTTTTGGTGGCAGGCCTCTGCCCACCAAAGGAACTCTATCTGTAGACAAGGTATGATAGGAATCATTGATTCTAGAACCTGAGAATGTTGACACCATAGGCTTTTTAGATACCATTGTAGTTTCCTCATATGCAGTCTTGCATATGGAATTAGTAGAATGCAGGAGGCCATAAATCCCAAGACTCCTATGTCAAAGGGAAGGTCAGGGCCTTTCATCCTGCCTGCAGCATAAGGTGAACACCATGAACAGAAGCATCAACAAAAGACATGCAGTGTACCTCAGACAAGGAGAGCACTGGCAGATGTCCACAGGTGGACTGACAGATGTCTGCAGGTGGACCGGTGGACCCCAGATGGGAAGGAGAGCTCTGACAGATGTCTGCAGGTGGACTGATGGTGTACCCCAGATGAGAATGAGAGCACAGATGGACATACACTCAATACAAAAATAGGAAAGTCAACGTATACCACAAAAGAGACAGGGAAGAAGGACGGGGATAAGCTGTCTCTAAAAGCCTCCATCTGCTCCACACTATAATAAGTTCCCAAAACCCAGCCATCCAGGGGGAAGAGGCCAAAAAACAAACTGCAAGAGATCCAGAAAACTCCTGAAAAAAGTCCAATGGAAAACCTAGAAACACATGAATGTGGAAAACAGGTATATATTTTTTCCAAAACATATGGGAATGAACATTCACTTCACTTATCGTCAGCAGTACCCTGGGTAGCAATGGCAGTGGGGAAAAGACATAGAGAAATAGGCCTGTCCGAGGGAAGACTTCCCTGCAGCTCAAAAGGATATTTCCTGATGCATCCAAGATCTTCCTATGAAGATCTTGCAAATGAATATGTAATACTGCTGTTGGCAAGCTTTCAAGTGATTTACAGCACTGAACGGTGCCAGACCTCCAACAATTTCCACTAGAAAGAGATTTTCTGGTTCGATTCTCGGCTGGGGTGCCTTCTGTGTGGAGTCTGCATGTCCTCCCTGCGGTCACATGGGTTTCCTCTGGGTGCTCTGGTTTCCTCCCACATTCTAAAGACATGCAGTAGGTGGATTGGACACTCTAAATTGGCCGTGTGTGTGTGTGTGTGTGTGTGTGTGTGTGTGTGGTACGGATGAACCACTGTGGCAGGGCTACTCACCCAGCGGTGTAAAACTTGGCTCAAGATGATTGTCACTGTTGAAGTGACACCCCGACCCCATGTTCAAAATGGGAAAAGGGGTTGACGATGGATGGATGGAACACTTGAACATGCCAAGACTCCAATTTCCTTCAACCTGTTTTTTCAAGTGGAGGCCATAAGCATGCCATAATGCAAGCGCTCCAAAAGCTTACACAAGAATCATCTTTGGACAAGTTGAAATGGAACAGAAACATAGTTTTCTGGGTCAACATGAGATGATGAGAATATGCTATGGCCTTTCTACACAGAACTTTACCAGCATACAAAGAATCATATGAAATGCACTTAATAGCATTTCCTTTAGCTCACTGATAACATGCCCATTATCTACTCAGTCTACCTTGCTGTAGGAAACAGAACTTGAGGAGGATTCCATTTTCCTATACAGCAACATGTCAACACAACAGTGTACAGATGATGTCATGAATATTATCTTAAGTCACAACTCCAGGTGGAGAACTTTAAGCTGCAATTTAAGGTGTTTGAGACAATAATTTCCAATGGGATATGGGCAATCTACAAGTAGATACTCAAGATAGTAGTTCATTCCCAAACACAGATGGATTCCCCCTCTGGTGCTGAAGGTAGACCAGAAGAAGGGACTCTCCACCTGATAAATAGCTACACATGACTGCCAGCCAGAAATACTGCCCAAAATATATGGTTGGTCCTTGCCAGAATTAGTGATTAATATCACTGAGCCATCCACTGATTAGAATCACAGAAATAGTCAGAAATATCTAAACCAATTATCTGTTTGATCCATGAAAGAAATACTGCAAAAGTAGTGATAACTTTTATCTCACTGCTCCAGCCCTCTGATTAGAATATGATGCATGACTGACAAAGGTAGAAATATTGTCCAGATATTGTCCAAAGTATCTGGTTGATCAATGCTGCAACTACTGTAAAATCTGTAATAACATAGCTCACTAAGCCTTTCCTTTCACCCAAACATATTTTGTAATATCATATGTAACTTATCCACTTGACACGTAGATCCCCATAAAGATCCATCTGCCTGGTATTGCACGACAGTGTTAGAGACAGGTATTTCAGGATGCTGAAATGTACTGGCTCAGGAAAAAAAAATTCTCTGTATTAACCTTTCAAAAACACCCTCAGTGCTGTTTGATAACCATCCTAACTCAACAGTCAAAAACATAGCTGTAAATATTTAGCAGCAAGTTGCATGTTCAGTCTTTAACCATTACCCTTCAAGCCAGAAGTGACCTTGCAAAAATGTGTATATACCCCATCTAGAATATGCTCTGTCCATCATAACTCTCCACTCATCCCAAAACATACACAGCATCCAAACTACAGTCAGCAATATATGCAGGTACATTAATCTCTTTCCGAGGCTTGAACATTATTGTCCAACCCTGACCAAAGCTAGTTCTTTTCCTGTGACAGTCAGATCTAAACTACTGTTCTCAACCCTTACCCACAAGCTAATATGTAACAGTTTCAGCCTTTCTCTCAAAAATAAACTTAACACAGAACATCCCCATAATTACTGATGCTTCAAAATGATGGTACACTAGCCTTTGAGACCCCCATCATCCAAACTACTGGAGAAAAAAATTCTGCAAACTGGAAACATCATGGTAGCCTGTTATAACATTGAAACTTGTGTAGCATTTACTGTTAAATTGAAAGCTGTGACAAAACATTGTGGAGTATGCCATGTGTTGTGCTGCACTAATGAGTCCCTGCTCATTTTACTTGCTGGCAGTTTGTAATACATAAAGCAATTCATAATAGATTAAGTGTAAGGGGTTAATTTCATCAACCAAAAGCTTAAAATGCTAGCACTATATTACTTGCACAGTGAATGAATTATGAGAGATTTATACAGCTGTGTAAGCATTGAGTTTAACTGTGCTGTAAAAATAAGATGGATCTGCCTTTGAAAAAGGTCTGTTGTAGTAACACAAACTGTTGGTTCTGCTGGTTAATGGTAACGGTTACCGATTATGCAAAGCATTATGGGGCGCAATTGTTATTCAAGTGCATTAGCGGTTGTAAAAGCTGGCATTATACTTGGGGTTGTGCATGCTTCTTCTTTTTTGAATTAGCCCTTCCATATACTACAATTTGTCTAAGTTCTATTTCCCTCTTATCAAAATACCTTCTTGAAGTTCAGGCTGCACACCCCACTCCCAAAAGAAATTAATACAAAAAAGTTCAAACCCCAGCTTACCTAGAAGTATGCGCACATTTTACCTTCTTGTCACTCCTTAGCAAAAGGGATCAGTTGTTCGCTGGATGGGGAGCAAAGGGGTGTTTCAGCTACAGCATTCATGTTAGAGTTCAGCCTCTCAAGGACCAAGGCAAGGGGTGCAAGGCAGGGGATTGGCGGTGGTGTGTATAAAGCATGTCAAGCGAACTTCTGCACAATAACCCAGACTCTCATTTTTTTAACAGTAGAAGTTTACTTTAGTTTAGTTTAATAGTAGAAGTTAAGCTGAAGTTTTTTTTTTTTTGCATTTGAGATGCTGAAGCAGTCGCAGCAACATAGAAACTACAGTGAAAGTGAAGGTCGTAATGCTTCAGTGTCTTTTGAATTACTAGAGTGAGATTCTGTGTAGTGTGTCCCATTTTATCTAAATTGATGTCTTTTTGCAAGGAATTTAATGCATGTTTTGAGACAGGTATGATTGTACCAGTAGGACTGCAGTTGCTAGCCTTAAAAGGTCTTAATTTCTCGATTGCCCAACATAGATTGAGGTCTCTTGCTCGTGTATGTGTCCAGCTTGCTGTGATCACAAGAAGATACTGAGTTCATAGCAAGCAGATTTTCTTCAAAAAATCAAATGTAAGCATTATGTTACTACACACTGAAAGCTAAGTTGAGAAGGTAAATGACAAATTTCAGTTACTTTTTCAACTTAGTTTTTAACAGTTCAGCTAAAATGTGACATTAAAGTTACCGGCGCTTGTGGAAGGCACTCGGGTGGAACAGCATACAATTCCTAGCGCCTCAGAGAGCGCACGGATGTAAGCACCAAGGCGCCAAGGGACGGTACTCGGGGTTAATGAAATAAATCCAGTGTTGCCAACCAAGCATCTTTGCCTAGCATAGGAAGCAGCTGATGAAGAGTTAGCATCTTGAATTTTGGGATTACCAAAAATGTGTTTAGGATAGACAGGTCCAGGATAGGATGCCAGGAATTGTCTTTTCTGGAGTAGAAACCTTGTCCCCATTCTTCTTCTCGGACAGGTTGAATAGCCCTGATGCTTAAAAGAGAGAGAACTTGCTTTTGAGCCCCTGCCCACTGATTTGGGGGTAGATCTGGCCAACCGTTTGAGGTTGGTAAGGAGTGGAAGTGGAATCTGTATCCTTGGGAAACTATATTTAAAACCCATTTGTCCTGGGTAATGAGTTCCCAATTTTTTGCCTGCAAGGCAATCTTTCCCCCTAAAGGAACAGTCAGTTGTGCAGGGCTTGGTAGGTTTAAAGTTAAGTCATTGAGACAGTTTACCATAGGGGGAGTCTTACTACTCCCTGCTTTGGAAGTGGGAGCCCCCCACTGCTTAGTCCTGTGAGTACCTTAGGACTGCAGCCTGGGTGTTCTGCTGGTTCTGGGTTTGGACTGAGAAGGCCTGGAAGAGGCAGGAAAGGACCAATTCTTAGAGGGCCAATGCCTACTAAATCTGGGAGGCTGTACTTGCAGGAAATCTTTAACAATTTGCATAGATTTAGCTTTTTCCTCCATCTTTTTAAGTACTACTACTGCTTTGGTGCCAAACAGGTGGTTTTGGTTTAAGGGAGCATCCAGCAATTTAGCTTTAACATGATCTGGTAAAGATTGCTTCTTAAGCCAAGCATGCCTACTAAGTACAGACCCAGTGACGGCAGCCCTGCAAGATGCCTCTAATGAATCAAAACCACATTGCAAAGTATGTTTTCCAACTTGTTCAGCAGAATGCATTAAATCCTGTAAATCTTTATTTTCAGCACAGTCAGGAATCAACATAATTTTCTGTTTAAGCAATCCAATAATATGCTGCTGATACTTTAACATATGCAACTAGCAATTTAAGGCCCTAATGGCCAAGGTTGCAGAAGTGTATACATTCTTACCGCATCTATCCAGCACCCTGGAATCTCTATCAGAGGGGGTAGGATTTTTGGCAGTAGTAGCCTTAATGCCCTTGGGTCGCTGTGAAATGGTCTCAGGATCCGCAATAGGACTTTTAAAGAGGAACTTGTGAGAGTCAGAAACCCTGTAATACCTATCAGGTTTTCTGGGAGCAGGAGGTAAAGAGTCAGGGGCCAGGCTAGATTCCAAGAAGGCATCATCAACAATGTCCAGTACAGGAGGGATAGCTAAAGGTCTGTGTTGGGGCAGGAGTAAGAAATCCCTAAGCCTCTTTTTGGAGTCAAGAGTAATCCTGGCTTTCCCAGTGAAAATGCTCCCTAAGAGTATGCAAGGTTTCACCAAAAGAGAAATCCTCTGGCGGGGAAGTAGAGGGAATGGAGTCCTCTGCATCAGAATCCTCATAGGTATATAAGGGTAATGCTGGTCATCAGAGGAAACAGAAATTTCTGATTCCTGATCAGGAGAATCAGAAGGAAAATCAGTCCTAGGTCTCTTAGAGGGGGAAGGGTGGCTTCCCCTGATTAGAGTGATAAGGTCTTCAGCTATTCTTATCATTTGTGTTTTAGGCATAGGGGCCTGACCATGCGGTCTGGGCGTCGGTTTCCTAGGCATGGATTGAGTTTTAGGCCTTGAAGAAGAAGATGGCGTTGGTTTAATATGCAAGTCAGTAGGCCTGAATGCACTCTCAGAAGCCGGTGCCTGCACAGCGGCTTCAGACCCATCCAAGGTAGAGACATCCGCAGGTTCCACAGTCAAAGAAGCATCTCACGGCATACTGGACTCTGAATGGGTCTCAGTAGAGGCCTGAGAATCTGAAGTAGCGGGTATCAGGGGCTGTGAAAGCACCTCACTGAGTACCAGCAAACTAACGACTAGCTTAGGAGAAGCATCGCCGGCAGCTTTGGACCTGTGCAGTCTGTCTCTGTCTTTATCTTTGCGTTTTTTCGGAATGTCGGTAGTTGGGTGGCTTACCAAAGCCATTTCTGAATAATTGAATTGAGTACCAAAATATTTAGAAGCGTAAATAAACCAACAATGAATAGTTTGAGGTTTGAATAAGGCACAAAACCGACAGCGAGGTACGTCGTGGTCTGGGCCTAAGCAATGAATGCAGTATGAATGAAAATCTTTATGAGGTATTTGCTTTCCACAAGAAATACAGTTGTTAACTTACTGACATGGGTTTAGAGCAAGAAAAAGGTTCCCCAACGAGGTACTTAGCTTAGTTCAAGACTTCGGGTCTGAAACTCGAAAATGAAAATTTCAGGAGTCGGCCAACTGGCACTTGTGAACTGCTTCTGCTGTGGGCACCACATGGCAAGAAAGACTGATGTAATGGCATCGGCTGCATGCTTTATACACCTGACGTCATGGAAGATGAGATAGCAACCTACGCAGGACACAAGACTTTGATAATCAGGCTGACTGAGGGCTACTGCAAGCAGATAACCCAAATGTGATGACTGCAACAGTGAAACACGAAGAACATCTCTGGAATTAGCAAGGGGACCCTTCCTATTTGACATATAGCTCTCTGACCACCAAACTACAAACCTAAACCTGTGGCTAACAAAGTTTGTTGATGATCGCAAGTTAGGTGTTACTATGTGATTAACCCTTAACAGAGTGGCAATGCAGCAAACATTAAGCCTCACTGACCAATGGTGCACAGAATAATGGCAAAAATTAAATGCAAGTATAATATTATCCTATCTGGAGGAAAAAGAAAAATACTCGTATCTCTAACTTACAATATAGCTATCCTTTCAAAATGGATAATGTAATTAAGAATTTTGACACCCGGATGGACAACTGCCTCTCTTTTGACCACCATGTAACATTAGTAGTAAGGGCATTCTTCTGCATAGCATAACAAATGTCTAAATGTATCTCACCTAGGTTGAAAGAAGTTATTCCACTGCACTTTACTCTAATTAGACCAGTTAGAGAGTACAATGCTCCTTTCTGGTATGTACTTGTTCAGTTACACTGCACAAATAAAAAGGCCCCAGCAATTCCTAACCAAAACATTCACTGGTCTAAAGACTTATAGCTATCAGGATATGCTTGAAGCTCCATCCCTTTGCTCGGTTCTCTTAACTCTTTCATTGGGCACTTTCTTTCCATTCTATACAGGACTCACCCTTCCTTGATCTCTTGCATCTCAGAAAGACTAACAGCTCAATTAAAACTAGAGCTAAGGATTTAAACCTCTACCAACCTATAAATAGAATATGCTGGAGGGACAGATTTATTACCCATTTATGCCACCTCTGGAATAGACGGTTCTTATACATTTCACAAAGTAACACCCTTGTATTCTTCAAGGCTAACCTGGACAAGTGGATGAGCATCTGCAACTTCATCCTCAGCCTCATCTGCTTTGCCTTTATGGAAACATAAGATACACCATGAGGATGGGCATTGGCAAGGGGCAAATGGTCTTATGACCTCTCCGACTTCCAGGTACTATGATCTCCCAGCAGTCAGCATGCAAATGTGTACACCATTGGTTTAGATGCCATGCAGCAGAATGGTTGCCTAACTGGATGAAAAAAGGCTCTGAAAGAAGCTTTTCCTCCAAGACCTTCAGTATCAGGATTACTTGTTCTTTTTTCACACCTTCATTGAATTATCACTTAAGACATAGACAGACATACTTTTATAAAAGAAGCACTATATTAACATGTTCCCTGTTACAAGCATTATACATCTCGTGTATTATTTCTGTATAACAATCATCAATCCAACACAAATTGCTTAGTTCCTGCCTTCCTTTAAACCTCATTCCTCCTTGAAAACATTATTCTGCATGTATTGTTCCCCAGTTTCCTTTTTTCCTAAGTAATTTGCTCCTACACTTTTCAAAAGATCTCACTTCCGGTTCTTTTATCTCTGTTACGTTTAATTTGTCAAATACAGCTGGTTTAGACTTCGATTTCCATTTTCTAGTAATTGATTTTTAGCAGCCACCAGAAATAAACTTAACAAGGCCTCACTATGTCTGGGCAATTCAGATCCTGTATCCCAGCTCAAAAAAGAGCTTCCCTAAACACACCCATTTGCTCACCCAATATTTCTGACAGAGTACTTTGCAGGGATATTTTAAAGTCTGCCACCTCATTCCACTCCCAAAACATATGTCATTTACCTCTTATATTTGGCATCTACCCGAGGGAAAAAAGAAGCTATGTACTCACCATAACGTTCCATCTGAGTAGTTATACTTCATTTTTCTGCAACCTGTTGGTATACGGATCCATATAGGATCCGAGCTGGCAACTTTTTTTCTAGGATCTGCCCCAAGCTCCGAGCTCCTCTCCTTACCCATAATGCACTACCAATCTCCTATCTTCCCTCAGATCGAGTTTGCTGCAACTAAATACATAAGCAACTCAGCCCAATGAACCAAACCTGAACAGACAGGACAAAGTCCGTGGGACGGAATGTTGCAGAAAAATGAACTATAACTACTCAGATGGAATGTTATGGTGAGTACATAACTTCTTTATCTGAAGTAGTTAACTTCATTTTATCTGCAACCTGTGGGACAGAGTCCCCAGCTACTCCAATCCTGGGAGGCCCTTATGGAAGGATATTCCTGAGCACCGCAGACCCAAAAGATGCCCTACCCCTAGAAATCAGATCTAATTTGTAATGGGAAGTGAAGGTATGTGAATTGGCCCAGGTCCCTGCTGCACAAATGTCATCCAAAGGAACCCTAGACCAAAAGGCAGCAGAAGTCGTCATGGACCTGGTAGACTGAGCCTTATTAATACCAGGAGGAGATAAACCTTTTGCTTTGTAGGCATGTGAAATGCAAAGATTGATCCATCTGGCCAAAGAAACTTTAGAAATAGCTTTTCCCAGAAATGCTTTGGAAAAGGAAACAAACAATTGGTCAGTTTTGCGGAAAGATTTTGTTCTATGAAGTTAAAAACGAAGCCGTCTATGAACATCTAACAAATGAAGTTTGTATTCATCTTTATTTTGGAAGTTAGGGAAGAAAACAGGCAGATTAATGGACAAACAACAGAGATAACAAACTGGTTTATGTTTGCTTCAGATGCCACTTTGGGTAAGAAGAAAGGATTAGTACGGAGAGAGACCCTATCCTTGTGGAAGACCAAATACGGAGGCACGGCAGACAGAGCTTGAAGCTCAGAAACCCTCCTAGCAGATGTAATGGTGACTAGGAAAGCTGTCTTCCAGGATAAAAATTTCAAATCCACCGAAGCTGCAGGTTCGAATGGAGGAGCCACCAATGCCTGTAAAACAAAGGTAAGGTCCCAAGGAGGCACTGAATCCTTGACAGGTGGACGTAACAGAAAAGTACCTTTAAGAAAAGCCTTACAGAGCCTAGAGGAGGCTAAGGCAATGTTGTCTTCACCAACATGAAAATTAGAAATGGCTGCCAATTGTACTTTCACTGTGGAGGAACTAGCTCCTTGCTGAAAAATGCCAGACAGGAAATCCAACACCGCTGGCACAGGGGCTGTAAAGGGATCTAGTTTTCTCTGTGAGGTCCAAATGGAAAAGTGCTTCCATTTACTGCGATAAAGTTTCCTAGTGGAATCTTTAAGAGAAGCCACCAGAATGGATTTTACCAGGGATGAAATACTGGGAGTACTGGCAGTCATCGGAATTGGAGCAACCAAGTTGTCAGCTTGAGGCTGCCCAGATCAGGTGGACGGGCCCCCGACAGATGGGAGATTAGATCTGGGCAGGGATCCAGAACCCACGGGGGAGCTAAGAGATGAGACCAAAAGAATGGGAACCAAACCTGACCAGGCCAGAATGGGACAATGAGGATAACTTTGCACCGCAGTCGGCAAGCTTTCTGAAGAAACTTCGGAATGAGTGGCACTGGTGGATAACCATACAGAAGCCCAGGGGGCCAAGCATGGACTAGAGCATCTTTGAGGACTTCCCCTGGTGAGGGAATCAAAGCAAAGAACACACTGCACTTCACATTGGACGGAGATGCGAAGAGATCACAGCAAGTCTGACCCCATGCATGGAAGATCTCCTTCGCTACTGACTGTTTTAGAGACCACTTGTATGGCATCAGAATAGCCCGAATCAATCTGTCCACTAAAATGTTGGAGTGCCCCGGGATGTGCGTTGCTAACAGAAACCGACCGGTGGAGATCACCCATTCCCACACTCTCATGGCCTCACGACATAGGGGTAGGATCTGGTTCCCCCCTGCTTGTTAACATACCAGACAACTGACATGTTGTCTGACTGAATTGCAATTGATCCGAGAGGAAGGAGAGTGTGAAAGGCTTCCAATGCTAAAAGCACTGCCCTCATCTCTAGAACATTTATATGCAACTTGGTCTCTGACTGGGACCATGTGCCTTGGACTGTCCTTCACAAACAGTGTCCCCCCCACCTGAGTTCGGAGGCGTCTGTGGTCACTGTGGCTTGGATTGGAGATGACGCAAAGAGGCATCCTTCTGATTTCTCCGGTGAACTTAACCACCAAAGAAGAGACATCCTGCAGACGTGACTGATCCTGATCGTAAATTCCATGGGCAGGTCTAGCCAAGACCACTGAACAGCCAGAGTCCATTGAAGAACCCGCATACAAAGGCGCACACAAGGGAGAATCGATATGGAGGCAGCCATGGAGCACAGAGCCTGGAGAACCCTGCTCGCCTTTAGAGACTTGGAGTTCGCTATCTGAGTTATGTGGCACCTGAGGTGTAAGATCCCGTCTGGAGTTAAGTATACCTTCATCTGCAAAGTGTCTAGCCATGCCCCAATGAAGTCTAGAACTTGTACTGGTTGCAATTGGGATTTCTGAACATTGACTGTAATTTCCAGTAGATCTGCCAACTGAATGAAGTAATCTCGGGCCAGACACAGGTGATGCTTGTTGGGCGCAGCGAAGAGCCAGTTGTCCAGGTAAGGAAACACCTGAATACCCTGAAGCCTCAGGTGAGCCGCTACAACTGCCATTACCTTGGTGAACACCCTGGGGGCTGTGGTGAGACTGAAGGGTGGGGCTCTGAACTGAAAATGACTGGCTCCCAGCTGGAAGTGCAGAAACCTCCTGGATCTTCTGTATAGTTTGATGTGGTAGTAAGCATCCTGGAGGTCTAACGAGCACATCCAGTCTCACTCTCGCAGATAAGGTAGAAGGGACTGTAGGGTGACCATCCCGAATTTCTGTTTGGCTACAGACAGGTTCAACGTTGACAGGTCTAGAATGGGCCTGAGGTCCCCTGTCTTTTTTGGCATCAAAAAGAACCTTGAGTAGACGCCTGATCTGGACTGATCGGGGGGGGGCCTGTTTGATGGCTCGTTTCAGAAGTAGCTTTGAAACCTCTAGAGCTGCAGCCTCCATGTCAGTGGGTGGAACATCCAGGAGGTGTTTTGGAATATTTGGAGGGGCAACAAATGGGATAGTGTAACCTCTGGATATTATCTGCAACATCCAGCGATCTGTCGTAATAGACTCCCATGCCGTGGGTGTAAGGACAATCTTCCCTGACTTCCTCCAGAGTAGGACAGTCAGGCAACCCCTCAGGGCTGCTGACCGGGTCTATCAGAAAAGGGTTCCCTAGACCCAGAATTCCTGGGACCCCCTCTACCTCTGGGTCGGTGTCGATCCTATCCCCCTCTGCCTCTGGGGGAATAGTTGTCCTGAGAATCCTGGGAAAACTGAGATTTTCGGAACCACATCTTCTTCTGCCCTCTTTGATTCCTAGAGAAGGACCACTGAGGGTTACAGAAGCAGATCCTGATGGCAGACAAAGTCTTCCCATCCTTTTCGCTCTGGACAAGTATGTCACGTACTATCTTCCCAAAAAGGGAAGAACTGTCGTAGGGAGCATTGATAAATGATGCCTTGAAAGGGTCCACGAACTGACACAACCTGAGCCAGGCATGACGCCTCATGGCTATGCCTGTCCCAGCTGCCCTAGCTGCTCCTTCCAAGGCATGGGAAAGGAGCCGCATAGATGTTTTAGAGACTGACTTCAGAGAAGACATTTTCGCAGAGAACAACTGTCTGTCCTGTGGCGATAAAGACTCTGGGGGGAGACTCAGCAAATTCTGATGTAAGGTCTCACTGAAGCCGGATCACATGTGCCAAATAGTTCAGCGCATGGATTGAAAAGGTCGCTGAGAAACAGATGTGCTTCCCAAACCTATCCACCAACCTGGACTCCTTGTCCGGAGGGTGGACTAAGGAACTCTCCTGTGCTAGTTCCTTCTTGGTGGCCGCTGCAACCAACATAGTGTCAACTGGGGCTCCTTTTGACCAAGGTTGCCTGTCGGAAGGGGGTGATAAAATTTTGTCAGGGCGTTTGGAGATGGGCTCTACGATGTCAGGCTCCTTCCATACCCATGTGGTGATAAGGTCCACCAAGGGGTCCGCTGGTGGGGACACCCAGGAAGTAGATGGGCCCGTGCCAAAGGCCTCCAGGAACACTGACTCATCCCCAGAAGGTTTTGGGGCTGACCAACCTCCCCTCTGGCAGAGGATCTCCATGATTTCTCTGAAGGAGACGTCTTCAGGAGGTGACCTGGGGGAACCTTCTCCTTCATCTAAGTCAGTGTCCGTAGTGAGGGACTCGGGGGGGGGGGGTCCAAGTGCCTCCTTTTGCACTTGTGCTTACGGTGACCCTCTTCATTGGGACTCTCATAAGGGGATTCGTGAGCCACAGGGGGTTCCTCAGGGATATTAACCTGGGGATCCTCTGGCACGGGCTGTCCCTGAGACAGGATGAAGGGAGTCATAGCCAAATCCAGGGGGGCCTGGGTGGAATCCGAGGTGATGGGCTGGGGTCTTAATCCCTGGGAGAGAACCCTCTCCACCACTTCGAAGGCCGAGGGAGAGCAGACCTCCTTAGCACCCAGCAAGGAAGACGCCCTCCCCGGATCTGAAGCGGGGACCGGAGCCAAAGCAAGGGTAGCCTGAGGTCTGAGGAAATGGGACAGATCTGAAAAGGTTGGAGCTGAAGAATCCATTCCCTCGGGTCCGACTCCCTGTCCGCGGCTCCGAGAGTCACTCGGAAATGAACTAATTGGATCCGAGGAACTCAAGCTAGCAGCTGGAGTCGAGGTTGGAGGAACTGTCGGCGCCGAGCTACCAGTTCCTAAAATCCTCGGATCCAAGAGCCATGAAGCCGAAGCATGGATCGGGGAAGGAGAGATGGGGTGGAAAAAAAGGTGTGGAGGTCCCCCCTCCAGTGGGAGTGGGGCCTGGCAAGACTCCCATCTCTATTTGGCTCTGAATGAATCTCCACATCATCCTGTCCATGTCTAAGTCCGATAAACTCCGAGTCGACCTCGAAGAGGCCACCGACTCAGATCTGGCTGGTCTGCGCAATGATGGGGAGGAAGGCCTTGGGTCCGAATGTTCCAACGGCTCCGGTGAGAAACTAGGAGACTGGAGCCATGGAAAAACTGGCCTCATGGCCTTAGAAGGGGGACTAAGAAAGAGCTCCCTGTCCGAGGATCTCTTGCGAGGTCTGTCCTTTCTCTTGTTCCTATCCTCTTTGCGCCTTTCTCTGCCTTTTTCCTTGTCAGCCATGCTGACTGTAGATTTGTCTTTATTAGGCCCAGCAACAGAAGAAGAGGGAGTTTGAGTCCCTGTCTGGGAGAGAGGTTGAGCACTAGATACCGAGGCCGTGGCAGATACCAGCATGGAAGCGGGGAGAAGGCCTTTGGCTACTAACTTGGCCTTCCGATCCCTGAGGGCCCTAGGATTGAACCCGGTGCAGATAGCACATTGAGTGGACAAATGTGCCACTCCCAAGCAAATCATACACAGAGTGTGACCATCAGCCGGGGAAAGCTTATGGCCATACTCTGTACATTTCTTGAAAACAGATTTTGGCTGATCAGCCATGGTCCTGCACCCAAAAAGAAAACACTACCTACCAGAAAAACACATACAAACACAGGTAGGGGAAGGGCAGGCCTAACAACTACTCTACCAAGTTTAACAAAACTTTTTTTTTTTAAACCGACGAACAAGCGATACACTAAAAAAGGGGAGGAAGGGAAAATATCACTCAGACACACACGAGATTAAGTATTATTAACACTTACTATCCCTGAGCTCAGAGCAAAGGAGACCAAGATGCACACTACTGGCACGGCAAACGATATCTGAGGGAAGATAGGAGATTGTAGTGCATTATGGATAAGCGGAGGAGCTCAGCGCTTGGAGCAGATGCTAGTGAAAAAGTTGCCAGCTCAGATCCGATACGGATCCATATACCCACAAGTTACAGATAAAATTAACTACTACAGATTTTTTTTTAAGTCTGCTTGTGATATAAAAATGCCTATACAAACACTTCCAAGAAAATATCCTAAATCTTCTAGACTTTGTTGCGTATTTATGAGCCAAACATATGCCTTTCCATTGTTTCCTTGTGAATTGCTTATCCAGTCTCTTCCCAATCTTTTCTAACCTCCTTGGATTGGTTTTTATAGTTACTGTGCAACATTTTATATGCCATCCTTTTTTTTTAACAGCAACATCTGCTTTAGATTCAACTAACATTTCTCTACCAGGACAGGTCTTTCACCTAGGATTTCCCTATCCATTTTTCTTTGCCTATAATCATATATCAGTCCCTGATACGGAAGGCAATCTCTACCCAGCAGTCCAAATGTCTTCTTCGCCTCTTCCCATTCTATTAACTTTCCAGTTATTTGCTCCCAATACTATGGGTCCTTTGCCAGTTTTAGGAGAACTTGTTCTTATTTCCAAATAGCTGATGTGCCTCCGTCTAGCTGAGGGAGGAAGGGAATCATATCCTTGGATGATGTAGGTACCCTGGTGAGCATCCTACCCAACAAAGTATGCATTTTTACAATGTGAAATTAATAAGTAGTAAGAAAGAGAATATAAGCAAAAGTTTTGGTAGGAAAAGTCCAATATTCCAGCTTTGGCAAAAAGGGTCTGAATACTAGGATGTATGTAAGTGCATGGTGACTCTACTCAGAATTGATGGCCTGAATCAAGGAAAATAGGTAGTTGTAGAGGACAGTGGCAAGGGTGGAGGGGGCAAAGGAAAGTTTACCAGAAATCTTTAACAGCATATTTGAGGAACTTGACAGTACAGAGGTGACACCATACCCTTTTGGGGATTTAAGCTTAGTGGTAATAGGGTCACCTACTTGGTTCCTATAAAGGCATGTATGCTTCAAAAGCACCATATAAAACGCATCATATTTTTTTTTAAGAATAAGGTCACGTCAAATGGTTCTAGATTACAGCAACAAAGGACAACTCCTCCCAGTGTAGTTAACCTTATTCCAGTTTTACTTTTTCCCACATCACCACATAGATGTAGTTTAGTGCCTAGAATCCCTTGAGTATCTTTCATAGGTAGGTACTGGGCTACCGGCCCTGGGGCCTATACAAGCCTAACCAAAAAGGTACCCTGGCTTTTGCCACCCAAGAAAATTATTTTCCTGTGCCACTGTTGAGCAGAGTCATAGAAGTGATCCCCGGGGTGAATTTCCTATTTCCCATCAAATCAAGATTTTTCTTGAAGAGTGCTAATGAGGAGCTTTGTTTGATATAGATAGGTAGTTTATTCCAGAGTATGGGAAGTCTCTAGGACAGGAATCTATCCCTCCGGCATGTTCTGTTTATTGTGGTGACAAGGTTTAGGTCCCTAGGGCATGTAGCTCGGAAGGATTGGGATTTCTTTAAGTGGAGCATGTCCAACAGCTCTGGATTTGACATAGCTTTGTATGTTAGGCAGAGATCACCTCTGAGTAGGCGATATGCGACGGAGTAAAGCTGGAGTTTTTTGAGACGGTCTGCGTAGGGCATCTGTTTGAGGCTGGTAATCCTCTTTGTGAGGTATTTCTGTGGCCTTTCCAGTTGTAGATGTCTTGTGAGGTACATACCAAAAGGTGCGTTGTACTCTATAATGAGTCTAATGAGTGATGAGCAGAGGGGAACAATGACCTCTTTTTTTCTGGATGAGAAACCTTTTGTGATGAGGTGTGCCACGTAGGAGGATTTCCTTACTACTGTGGCGATATGATTATCAAAAGAGAGACTACTGTCCACCTGTGTCCCAAGGTCTCATCACACTTTCGGGTATACTACCGCCTATGTTGTAGTTCATGGGTACAGTGTTTTTACCAAAGGGGATGACAATGCACTTTTTGGCACTGAGCTTGAGGCCATGGCTTTGACACCAGGCATCTGTCTCAGTGAGGCCCTTTTGTAGGATATCCACATCATTAGGAGTTTCAATTATGGCTCCTAGTTTGCAGTCATCTGCGAACTTCGTTAGCTTGTACTTCAGAGAAGTAGATACCAAACAGGAGAGGACCCAGGACTGAACCCTGTGGTACTCCACTTGTCACTGGTCTGACGTCAGATTTGGAGTCTGCTACTTTTACAGTGTGGGTTCTGTCAGTGAGCAGCCCATCTTGTGACATAGGGATTTATACCTAGTTTAGTGAGTTTATCTATAATTCCAGAGTGGGGGATGGTGTTGAAAGCCTTGGCAAGATCTAGATAGGCTGTGTGAACCACCTTACCCTAATTTCAATTTCATTTTCACTTTTTACTGTCATATATCTTGAAGGTCCAATCATTTTTTTTTCTTCTTGTCAAATCTTCCATTGTTTCAGAAAGAAATCTGTTATTTGCAGGACATGCAGAAAACACTTTTTAGTTTTCACCACTAGTCACCATCACAATTTCACATTCTGAAATGACCTCACAAAGGTCAATACAAAGCTACAAGCTGCATATACACCTAAAGAGAAACTATTCTCTCAGAGTAGTTAGAAGAAACTAAGTATGAAGACTAGGTGCAAGTTATACGGCAAAACTACAAAAACTTAAGATTACATCTAACCACACAAGTGTTTCAATCCATTTAATTGAATGAAATTATGGAGAAAATGGAACAATACAAAATCAGCGTTCATGTGCTTCAGGAACCAACTATCAATCACAAAGGAACAGCAGCTGATACACTTGCCTGATGATTCTGATATATGGCCAGGACTGGGAAAGGTTTATGAACTGTCTAGAAACAACTCTGAATTCTTAACAAAAACTTATATTTTATCTACTTTGTACAGAAAAAAAAAAGGATTCAGCACAAATCAAATTCATTCAGTGAAAGAAAATATGGACACTGTTTCGAGAGAAAGACTCTAAGAAAAGGCAACGACTCTCAGCAATGTCAGTATTACTAAATGAAGACGAAGAAAAATACCATTTATTATGCCAGACTGTGTTGTATCAAGGGGGTAAACTGCACTGTAGGAACAAGGCAAAGCAGAATGACAAACTAATTTCAATATGGTAGTCTCCATCATAGGTGTGTACTAGGCCCACGACCACTACAGCCTTTTTAAGTCTAGCCATGCATTCCAAATATCTGAAAAGTTCTGGTACCTTTCTTAAGTATAAGCAGGGGCTTGGGAGATGAACCATCTGTGTACTCTGGAGACATAGGTGCTAAACCAGGGATGAATTCTCTGTTCTCCATCCAACTGTCCAAGTTGTCCTTCATTTTGGTGTATGACAAATTAAAATGTAACAATAAACAGAATGATTCTGATGTATAACGCAATGTAAGATAATACACATGTATATATGCATGCACACATACATTAATTCACACATTTTAAGTATGTGCAGAGTTTTCGTTTTATGGAAAAATACAAAATTATAGTGGTATGGTTAGTGGCAAAAGATGACCAAAGCTTCAGGAGCTTAACATCTCTATTTCGGTGATTATCTTTCCTTTTCAAGTTTAATGGCATTGTGAAAGGAAACTGCCACTGGAGATTAACTGAAGATAAGGAACCTTTGTCAATGTGAGGAAAGACATCTGATTTTAATAAGGGAATTCAGCCTCGTTTGTCACCTTCAGAATCTGAAGATGAGAGGTGCAGGTACTTTCCTCTTCTATAGGAAAATGATTAAGGGTCAGCCTGAAACCAGTAATAACTTCTGCAGAAGGTCAGTATTTACTTTTCTACCCTCTTAAAGTTGATAAGGAGCCTCTGATATCAATGGGGAGTAACATCCAAGACCTTTTATTAGGCTTTTTGCCCCCACTGCATGGCAACTGATAGTTCCTCCCATCCTCCCATGGTCAACTGTACTTGCTCCCCTTACATCAGATGACAGCCAACCAAGATGGGATGTCATTTAGTCAATCATCAGGGGTTGTTCAGTTTTTGGCATGACTACCAAAGCATTTGATGTGCAATGAGTATCAACTTGCAAAGGAACCAAGGTACTAGGAGCAAATAAATAAGATGGGGAAAAATTATAGAATGGGAAGATGCCAAGAATTTATTTGGATTGTAGGTTACAGATTGCCTTCCCTATCGGGGATTGATATCAGAGTACAGGCAAAGAGAAAGAAATGGGGGGGGGGGGAGTCCTAAATGAAAGACCAGCACTGGTAGAGTTTTTAATAGAATCTACAACAGAAGCTGCCATTAAAAAGGAATAATTAGTAGAGCATATAAAATACTGCATGGTAAGAATCAATCAGAGGAGGAAAGGATTGGAAAGAGAGATTGGATAGCAATTCACAAAGAAACAATGGGAGGATATATGTATGTCTCCCAAATATGCAACAAAATCTAGAAGATTTAGGATCTGTGCCTGGAAATGTTTCAGACATTTTTTGTACCCAAAGTACACTCCAGAGAATTTTTCCTCAGGCAGACAGTAAATGTCGGAGGCGTGAAGGGGAAGAAAGAGGTAATTGGGAACATATTTTCTGGGAGTGCCGTGAGTTGGTGGATTTTAAGGATTCCTTGCAGGATTCAGTGCTGGAGATGCTGGGTGGGCAGATTGGTCTGATAAGGAAGATGATTTTTCTGAGCTATGATACAGAACTGGAGTTCCCTAGACATGGTAAGGCCTTGCTGTGTCTAATAATGGTGGCTGCCAAAAAAGCAATTACTAGAAAATGGAAATCAAAATCTAAACCAACTCTAATGGAAGAAGTGAATATAGTAACAGAGATAAAAACTGGAATTGAGATCCTTAGAAAACGGTAGGAGCAAACTGCATAGGAAAAAAATGTGAACTGTGGGAACAATACATAGAAGGCAGGAATGAGGTCTAAAAGGTGGCAGGACTTAACTGAGCTATGCAATGTTTGAGTGAGAAAGACTGGGTAGATTATAAGGGGTCTATATTAAATTGTCAAAGTTCTACAACTTTGAATCACTAGACATCGAACATTAGTGATCGAAGTTGCAGAACATTGAATTAAAAAAAAACAAAAGGAAAGAAAAGTGAAAGGGTTTAAGCAGGGGGGCAAGCCCCCCTGCACTCCCCACCCCACTACTTAAATATACCAACTCCGAGATCACGCTACAGTGTAGCAAAAAGAAATCTTCCCTTTCTGCACCATACTCCGTTAAGGTGCTATCTCGGAGTTGGTATATTTAAGTAGCGGGGGTGTGGGGGGGGTGCAGCAGGGGCTTGCCCCCCTGCTTAAAGCAGTTACTTTTGTTTTTTTTTAATCAGGTATTCGATGTTTCAGAACTTCAATCATATGGGGTCGACCATATGGTGTTTGAAGTTCTGAAACTTTGATTGACATAAACCTAATTATAAGTGATGTAGAATGTTTGCAACTGGTAGTGTGTCAGTATGGTTTGTTATGTAAAATGCTTGAGACTACGATTGTGCCAGGGCAGGGACGTCGGGAGGCATACGCACTGTACTGATTTCAGTACAAGATATTTCAGAAGGGGGTAGCATTTCAAAGTTACGCCTTTTCGCGCTTTACTGCACGATGACGTCAGCTTCATCAGGGCAGCCAGTCAGAGCTCACCGCGTACTTCCGGCCAGTTCAAACGAGCGGGAGGATGTTGGATGTACGAGCGGGAGGATTCAATGTATGTTGGACAGGAGGAGTTAAGCATTGGTCTCACTTCAATGTAGGATTGATGTAAGCGTTGGTCTCACGTCGATGTACAAGGAGGATTGATTTAAGCGTTGATGTACGAGGAGGATTGATGTAAGCGTTGGTGAGTACTACAAAGAGTGTAAGCGTTGGTCTCACGTCGATGTACAAGGAGGATTGATTTAAGCGTTGATGTACGAGGAGGATTGATGTAAGCGTTGGTGAGTACTACAAAGAGAGTGTGTGTGTGTGTGTGTGTGTGTGTGTGTGTGTGTGTGTGTGTGTGTGTGTGTGTGTGTGTGTGTGTGTGTGTGTGTGTGTGTGTGTGTGTGTGTGTGTGTGTGTGTGTGTGTGTGTGAAAATGCCCCGATCATTCATGGTGGTGTGGTAGGGAATACCTCAGGCTTGAACCCTGTACCTTGTATGCAGGTGTTAAAGACCTGAATTCCCTACCCACCACCATTATAAATTGCAGATTTTGCCTCATATTTGATCTGATCAATATCTGTATGGTATCTGTGGTTTGTAAATACTGCAATGCTTGAAATTTGATGGTGCAGTGGTAGCAACGTAGCATTGATGCCTTACAGCTGTAGGTTCTTGGGTTTGGTTCTTGGCTGGGGTGCCTTCTTTGTGTGTGTGTGGGGGGGGTCTGTATCTTCTCCCTGTGTTTGTGTGGGTTTGCTTTTGTGTCCTCCCCATGTTACAAAGACGTGTCAGCATTATTTTTTCCTGGGCCTCTGCTGAGAATTGTTTTTTTTTTTGTTCCAAGTCAGACTGTCCTGATTAACAAATTGACAGGCATTTAAATTTCAGACTTCAGGTTTCTGAATGTTTACTTTCTTATATATTTGATGGTGCAGTGGCAGTATTGTTGTCTCACAGCTATAGGTTTTCAGGTTTGATTCTTGGCTGGGGTGCCTTCTGTGTGGAGTCTGCATCTTATCCCTGTGTTTGTGACATAGTAAAACAACTTTTTATTCTAGCAATGAATATATACTAACACAACCTTTTTTATAGCAATTTTTTTAAGTTTATGACTATTTGAAATTTGTCCTTATTTTTGGGACTGTAATACCCTGTTATTGGCTTTGTCCAGGTTTTTTGTGCTAAGGTTGACAGCTATGGCAAGAACTGAATTCACTGAATATGTTTGAGGGCTGTATTCCCTCATTACTGGGTTTGTCCAGGTGTTTTGTGCTAAGAGGTTGACAGCTATGGTGAGAACTGAATTCATTAAATGATAGCCATTTAAGTTTCAGTCTTCCTCTCTTTCACAAAGCAGGTGATTTGGCATAGTGGTATGTTGTTCTGACTATTTTGCACAGTGACCTTGGCAGTAAAATGTATGATGGTAACACAGCATTTTATTCTAGCAGCTTTCCAAGATTATACAAGCAATGTTTAATGTGTTCCTGTTTTTGCCCTTTGACCCACCCCAATAAATTTGGCTTTTTCCAGACTTCTTGTGCTGCGAAGTTGAGATGTAGTTGAGTACTGCGTAGATTTTACAAGGAGCTGAGAGCTGCAGGGGAAGAGAAGTTTAGTGCTGAAGTCAGCTCACATTGCTAGTAGCACAAAATGTTGTGTACTTGCTTTTAATGCAGAAGGTTGTTGGTTCTACTCCCATAAGGGGTGAATGCTGCTGTACTGAAAGTTAAAACACTAACTATGAGCCTGTTATCAGTTTGCCATTCATTTCCTATTGCAATATTACTAGCTTATTATTAATGTAATTTAGGCAATTTATTCCTCAGGGGCATCAGGCACTTTATTTTTCGGTGAAGTCATGAAATATAAAGGTGATTGCTAGCAGCAACCTCTTCATTAGTTATATTTATTTAACGTGGAATTATTTAGATGACTTTTTTTACTACTTCAGAGATTGTGGATATTATTTACTGATAATGGTGGACTGTAAAAGTTTGACTAGACTTTTATGATGGAAATGTTCTGAATTGGGCAGTTTTGTTTCATTGTTTACTGGAAAAATGTTCAAAGCAATAGGAAGGTGTATCAAAGAGCACATGTATATTTCATATGCAAGGGGCCTATGATTTAAAAGCAGCCCAGAATTAATTTTTATCTGCCATGGGTAAAATGTATCTTTCTTTGAATGTGGGTTTTAATGTTGCTTCAATGAATTTGAGTTTCAAGGGCAGAGAAGTTTTAATGCCAAGTTTGTTTAGCAGATGTCTTAGTGTTTGTGCTGTAAAATGCAAAATAAAACTTTCAAATGAAGTTCAAATCATCATAGAAGTAAATCAGTATGCACATTAGTGTTTATGGTAAATGGAGTGAAATAGCAAAGTAATGGATTATTGGAATGGCTGCAGGGGGAGGCTCCATTCGACCATGGTTTTGTGAGGGGGAAGGGCAGCAAACTTAGACAGCCCCAGCTGAACTATACCTCCCAACTGTCCAGATTTTCAAAGAATGAATAGATTTTTTGCTTTTATTTTTGGTTTGTTCCTCAATTTGTGGTTTTCTGGCAAATGATTTAGGAATGAAGTCACTAAATAATGACACTAGTTTCAGACTTTATAACCTTCAGAAAAATGCATGCTAAAATAAGACCTGTTCTATCAACTGTCCCAGTTTATACAAGAGCAATTTTAGTACTGTTTATATGTTCCCTCAATATATTTGGCCTTGTCCAGATTTATTGCATTAACAGGTTGAGAGGTACATGCAAATAAATTGCTTTATAGAATTAGGCATAGCCAAACCTCAACTGTCCCTGATTTTGGCTCAAAATGTTGCTCTTCCCCTAATGATCCCTCCACAAAATAGCAATTTTGGAAGAAAACATAGAGGGTTTACTTTACTTTTATAAATAACTGTAATGATCAGAGTTATACATTACTTTTATTTCAGAAATGCATGTAGATTCTCTAATTTTTTCAGCTGCTCTAAGTTAACTGTGCTCATATTAAAATGGTGTCCCTCCTTTGACAGGTTCCCAGCTGTATTGTCTGGCAATTTTATATTTTTGCATCAAATTTTTGGTCCGTTTTTCATAAAATTGCAGTTTTCTGGCAAATTAGTGGCAAATTGTTAAAGACTGAAGTTAGAAAATAATGCAGACATTTCAGTTTTAGATTTCATACCTTTCAGAAAATTCGTACTAATGCAAGACCTACTACTATTCTATTATCTTTCTAAGTTTATAAGAGCAATATTTAAAAAATGTCCTTATTTTTGGGCCTTTGCCTCAGTTTTATTTATGAGTTTGTTGCTGTGAGAGGTTGTGTGTGTGTGTGTGTGTGTGTGTGTGTGTGTGTGTGTGGTAGGTAGCATGCCTCTCAACTGTCCACATTTTGCAGAATGTCCAGATTTTTGCCCCATATTTTTTGTCTGTTCCTCATAAATTTTGTGATTTTCTAGAAAATCATTGAAGGCTGAAGTTGCTAAATAATGACAGACATTTGAGCTTCAGACTTCATGTCCTTTAGAAAAATTCATACTAGCACAAATCCTGTTATTCTAGCAACTTTCTAAGTTCACGAGAACATTATTTAATATCTGTCCCTGTTTATTTTAGGCTTTGTCCATATTTCTTGCACTAAGAGGTAGGTAGGGGTGTGTGTGTGAATGAAACATCCTAGTTAGTGGTAGCAGGTGGTTAGTAATTTACTCAAGCTCAGAACCTGTACCTTAGTTACAGAAAACAAAAGCATAAAGTCTCTACCCCAACTACCATGCTGCATTTTTCAAAGAACTGACATTTCAGGTTAATTTTCAATTCAAGGAACTGAGTTTGAGTGAATTTATATTATATTACTGAAGAGGCATTACAGCGAATGCCTCTTCATCGACACTAAAAGAGCGAACCGTGAATTACGAGAATGGCCGTAGCTTGGCTGGGGAGGGGGGTAGCAGTTTGAGAGCTGTCAGTACAAATTTGAAAATCCTAGCTACACCCCTGTGCCAGGGTGGTTTGTTTTCATTTGTATAAATGCCTATGTAGTAAGTGATGGTTTAATAAAGATGTTTCTTGTTAAAAAAAAAAAAAGGCAGGAATTGAATAATTTATGTAATATTGCTTAGGTTGTATAAGATATAGCAATATATATGTTCTCTCTTTTAATTTCTCCAAATCTTTTGGGTTTCTAATACCATGGCAGGAATGGACCCCATGTCCAAGTCAAAGTACGACTAAAGTTCATGAAATGAGTATTGTTTCAATCTCTGATGTCAGGCAGAATTGATGTCAGGCAGAAGTGCTCTTCGCAGCACTCGCAATGGGCCCAGTAATGACTTCTCCTGCAATTCATATAGAGTTACATGTACATATCTAAATATGATTATAGATTCTTTTATAAGACCTATTGCTCCTACTACTATTGGAACTTTCTTCCATGTTGGTCTCGTTTCTGCCTGCAAATCCTGATAATTTATGATTTTGTGTCTCTCTGTATGCAAGGCACTGTAGTCTCTGGGTGTAGCAATTTAAATGATCAATGCTACTTTTGTCCTCTTTTCTTGGACCATTACATCTGGTTTTCTAGCATCTATCTTTTCAACTGTTGGTAATGGGTGATCCCATGTGATGTTGACTTCATCATTTTCTATGATGCTTTGTGGTTCATGTTTCCAGCATTTTTCAGCCACTTCAATACCATAATGTTTGCACAATCCCCAGGGCAAGTCTTGCCACATTATTATACCTTTCAGTGCACAGTCCTTCTGCCATTAGTATATCACAACCAGCAATAAGGTGTGCAACTGTTTCCAATTCTGTTTTACAAAACCTATATTTGTCTGTTTTTCCCACATGTTCACTGGACTTTGTAAACCAATGTGTACATAAGCCCACTATCTTGGTCCATCAATATTAACCTTTCATCTTTTGGTTTGAATTCACTTCTCCTTAACCATTCCTGCATTTGATCCTGATCAACATGAGGTTCTTCCATTCTTCTCAGGTGTTTTCTATACTTGCAAAGTACAGTTGTGTACCTACCATAAATGTAGATGTTCAAGTGTATTCACTGTTGCAGTCATTACAATTGGGTTATCCTGCTGGCAGGCTATCCGCAGTCAGCCTGAGTTCCAAAGTCTAGGTCCGGCATCGGTTGCTGTCGCCTCCTCCCTGACGTCAGTGCGCCAGGGGTATAAAAAATGCAGCCGATGCCATTTTCTTCAGTTTTTCTTGCCCCAGATGTCAGGTGCCCCTAAAAAGGTAGGCTAAATTATGCCAATACGCATGCATACACAAAAACAAATTTTCCTTCATCTACAAGCAAATACACCACATAGGTTGTATAGAATAGAGAAGTACAGACAAGTCCCAGCAAGGAAAAGGGGGATGGTGGGAGAGTAACCTGGACTGCAACAGTAAATACACTCGAACATCTACATTTATGGTAGGTACACAACTGTACTATGTTCATCGTGTTTCACTGTTGCAGTCATTACAATTGGGTTGAATCCCAAAGCTAAGGTTGGGAGGCTGGCTAAATAGAATTAGGAGTGGTATCAGGCCTGCAGAATTGCAGTGGCAAAGCCTGCCCTGGATTTAGAGTAGAGAGGTAAGTGATAGTGCTTTGTAAAAGTATGCACTGAACTCCAAGTTGCAGCCTCTAAGATGTCTTTGGTTGATACTCCTCTGAGGAAGGCTGCTGAAGTGGCTGTTGCTCTGGTTGAATGTGGCCTAATGCCCTTAGGCACTGATTTGCCATACTGTGAATAGCAGAAACAAATGCAGTGGCCTATCCATTTTGAAATAGTCTGTTTTGAGATAGGCTTTCCTTGTGATCCTGCAGCATATGCCACTAGAAGTTGTTCAGTCATTCTGAAAGCTTTGGTTCTATCCAAGTAGAAGCATAGCTGCCTGTGAATGTCCAAAGAATGCAGAAGTCTCTCACCCTTATTCTGTGGGTTTGGGTAAAAGGTAGGCAAATGAATTGTTTGGTTAAGGGCCACACTGGACACTATCTTAGGCATAAATGTAGGGTTTGTCCTTAGAGAAACCATGTCAGGATGGAAAATGATAAAAGGTTCCACAGCCATGAGTGCCTGTAACTCTGAGACTCGTCTAACGGAGGGTATTGCTAGGAGCAGAGCTGTTTTTCAGGATAAGAATTTTATATCAGCTGCAGAGGCTGGCTCAAACGGAGGCAGTGTGAGTTTTTCCAAGACATAGTTGAGGTCCCAAGCAGGTATTGGTGCTCTCCTTGGAGGTCTTATGTTTTTGGTCCCTTTGAGGTACTGCCTTAGCAATGGATGAGAAAAAATAGGTGGTTCTGTATTGTAATGAGCTGAAATGGCAGAGGCATGAATTTTAATTGAAGAAAAGAAAAGGCCTTTATCCAGCATCTCAGTTAAGTATTGCAAAATCTGAGGAATATTTGGAAAAGTCATGTCAATATCTTGTGCCTGTTCCAAGCACAGAATCTCTTCCATTTTTCTGCATAAGATTTTCTAGTGCTAGGCATCCTGGCCTCCAAAATAACATCCATTACTGCTTTAGAGAGAGGTGTGTCTTGAATGGCTACATTATCCGCCATGCTGCCAGGTTTAAGGTCATGAGATGGCTATGCAGTATCTGACTGTCTTGTTGGGTCAATCAGTGAGGAATCTGAGGTAATGTCCAAGCTGGGCATTGAGACAAGCTCTTTAGGATTGAGTACCAGTGCTGGCAGGGCCAGTTTGGGGCAATCAGTATCATTTTTGGCTTCTCTTGTCTGATCTTGAGGAGTACCTTGGGAGGAGAGGCAGAGGAGGAAAGGCATATACTGTTAGGTTTTTCCAGCTGAAAGATAGAGCATCCACTTTCCATGTTTGCTTGTGATAAGTCCTTGTGCAGAATCTCTGTAGTTGGCAGTTGTGAGGGGAGGCAAATAGGTCTATGTCCGGGCATCCCCAGTTCTTTGTTATCATGCTGAAGACTTGTGGATCCAATTTCCACTCGTGGGGATCCATGAGGTTTCTGCTTAGTTCGTCTTCCAGAGTATTTATCCTTCCTGGCAGGAATTGTGCTTGCAGATGTACTTGGTAAGTCAGTGCTGTGTCCCACAAGTTCATGGCTATTCTGCAAAGGGGGTAGGAATGCATGCCCCCCTGCTTGTTTATGTACCACATGACAGTAGTATTGTCCGTCTTTATCAGTAGTTGTCCTGGATGAAATTGATCCTTGAAGGCTGTCAGGGCATTCTGAACAGCTAGCATCTCTTTTTGATTGATATGTAGATGCATTTGACTTGCGGACCATGTGCCCTGAATACATCTTCCTGCCATATGGGCCCCCAGGCATAATCTGATGCATCTGTTGTCAATGTCTGCCTGGCTGTGGGTAAGGTGAATGGCTGTCCCGTGTTGAGGTGACAGGCTTTTGCCCACCATCGAAAAGTACAGTTTTGTACCTACCATAAATGTAGATGTTCGAGGATTCCATTGCTGCAGTCCTGACTATTGGGTATAGTCCGCGTCCCAGTCGGCCCGAATACCAGAGTATAAGGCTGACGTCGGTCAGGGCGCATTAGACTGACGTCAGAACGTCAGGGTACTAATGCGCATGACCGACGTCATATCCTCAGTCTTTTCTTGCCCCAGATGTCAGAAGACCCAAAAGGACAAGTCCCAAAACAACCTGCACCAAAAACATGTATAATATATACAACAATATATATATATATAAAAATATAAGCATGTAAACTCACCTACACAACCACCCCTAAACACAGAGGGGAAGGAGGGAGGGTAAATTGGACTGCAGCAATGGAATCCTCGAACATCTACATTTATGGTAGGTACAAAACTGTACTATGTTCTTCGTCTTCCATTGCTGCAGTCCTGACTATTGGGTAGAATCCCAAAGCAGAGGTAAGGGAGGCTGGCAAATTATAAAGTAGTAGGAGCTGACAACATGCCTTGTAAAACAGCTGTGGCAAAACCAGCCCTAGTCTTAGAGTATATAGGAAGGTGATAATGCCTAGAGAAAGTATGCACTGAACTCCAAGTAGCTGCTTCCAGAATATCCTTAGTTGCCACTCCCCTTAGAAATGCTGTTGAAGTGGCAGTAGCCCTAGTGGAATGAGGCCTAATCCCAGCTGGAATCTCCTTGCCATGATGGGAATAACAAAATGCAATGCAAAAGCCAATCCACCTAGAAATAGTTTGTTTTGACACAGGCTTGCCCTGTGAACTCAAAGCAAAAGAAACAAGTAACTGCTGAGACTGCCTAAAATTCTTAGTCCTGCTCAAATAATAACGCAATTGCCTGTGTACATCTAAAGTGTGCAAAATCTTTTCCCCTTTATTTTGAGGATCTGCAAAAACGTAGGCAAATGAATAGTTTGGTTTAAAGCCACACTAGAAACCACCTTAGGCATAAAGGAGGGATTAGTACGTAATGATACCCTGTCCTTATGGAAAATCGAAAAGGGCTCTACTGCCATAAGGGCCTGCAACTCAGACACCCTTCTTGCAGAAGTAATAGCCAACAGAAAAGCAGTCTTCCATGACAAATATTTCAATTCAGCAGTAGCTGCAGGCTCAAAAGGTTGTAGAGTAAGTTTTTCCAACACAAAATTGAGATCCCAAGCAGGAGTAGGAGCTCTACCGGGGGGTCTTATATTCTTTGCCCCTCTAAGAAACTGCTTGAACAAAGGATGCGAAAACAAAGGTGGGTCACAATCATAGTGAGCTGAAATTGCTGCAGCATGAATCTTTATGGAAGAGAAGGACAAACCTTTGTCCAATAATTCAGTAAGATATTGAAGAGCCACACTCAAATTAGGCTCTGAAATCTCCAAATTCTTTGCTGTACTCCAAAATAAAATCTCTTCCATTTTTCTGTACACTCTCCTAGTACTAGGCCTTCTAGCTTCCATAATCACATTTAAAACTTGTTGAGGAAGTTGAGACCTGCTGTGTTTCAACACAGAATATGCCAGGCTGTTAGATGAAGAGAGTGAAGCTTGACATTGAGCAGATGACCGTCCTTCTGAGATAACAGATGAGGAATCAGAGGTAAAGGCCATGGAGGCTTCTTTACCAGACTCCGAGAAGTGGGTACCAGTGTTGCCGAGGCCAATCTGGAGCTATCAAAATCATCCTTGGCCTGTCTTGTCTGACCTTTAATAGTACCTTTGGAAGAAGCGGTAGAGGTGGAAAGGCATACACATGAAGGTTTTCCAACTGAAAGACAGAGCATCCACTTTCCAAGCTGTGTGATGAAACCCCTTTGTGCAATACTTTGGCAGCTGGTGGTTTAGTGGAGAAGCGAACAGATCTATGTCTGGAGTTCCCCATGACACTGTCAGTTTCTGAAATACATGAAGATCCAGTTTCCACTCGTGGGGATCCATGATTTGTCTGCTTAACACATCTGCTAAGGAGTTCTGTGCTCCTGGCAGAAACCTTGCCTGAAGAGTTAGTTGCAAGCTTAGCAGTCTCCCATAAAATCATTGCTTGCCTGCATAGAGGATAAGAATGTGTTCCCCTTGCTTGTTGATGTACCACATGACAGTTGTGTTGTCTGTTAGAATCAACACCTGCCCTGGAAGAAGTAACTCCTTGAAAGCCATTAGTGCAAACTGGACTGCTAACATCTCCTTCATGTTGATATGTAGATGCTGTAGTCTGGCAGGCCACTTGTCTTGTATCCACTTTCCATTTAGATGAGCTCCCAAGCAATGTCCGAGGCATCTGTCGTTAGAATCTGACTTGCCTCTGGCCGGGTCACAGAGAGTCCCTTGTTTAGGTGACATTCCTGAGCCCACCACAAAAATTCCTTTTGAATGCAAGGTATTATTTGAATGACAGTGTCCAAATCCTGGCAGTGCTGTGTCCATACATTTTGAGATACCATTGTAGCTTCCTCATATGCAGTTTGGCATTGGGAAGCACCAGAATACAAGATGCCATGAACCCTAATGCTTGAAGGACTGTCCTTGCAGTCAGCACGGACTGATGAGATAGTTGATGGAAGTAAAGTGACAGACTCTTTTGTTTGTCCGGGGTTAAAAAGGCCATCTGGGCTGCTGTATTCAGTCTTACACCCAGAAAGCACATGTCTTGAGAGGGTACTAGACTGGACTTTATTTCGTTCACAGAATACCCTAGGCATCTTAGCACTGCTATAACATATTCCAGATGCTGTAGAAGGTCTACCTTTTCTTGAGCCAGAATCAGGCAGTCGTCCAAGTAAGGATAGATTTGAATTCCTTGAAGCCTGAAGTAAGCTATCACTGGAGCCAGAACCTTTGTGAATACTCTGGGCGCAGTAGATAAGCCAAAGGGCAATGCAGAGAACTGATAATGAGAATTTCCAGCTCGACAACGCAGATACTTTCTGCGACTTAGCCTTATAGGCACATGAAGGTAAGCTTCCTTGAGATCTAAAGTTACCATCCAGTGATCTTTGCCCAGCAGAGGTAAAAGCTGTTGTAACGTCAACATCTTGAACTTGGGAATGTCCAAAACCGTGTTGAGGAGAGATAAATCCAAAATTGGTCTCCACGTGTTCCCCTTCTTTGGTACAAGGAACAGGCGAGAATAAAATCCTAGGCCCCTCTCTGACACAGGGACTGGCTGAATGGCCCCTATGTGAAGTAACTGTAAAACTTGCTTGTGAGCCTCTTTTCTTTGTAGAGGAGGAACGTCTGGCATGCGTTTGAAAGGGGCATTGTATGGAAATAAAATCTGTAACCGTGGTGAATGATATCCAACACCCATTTGTCTTGAGTAATTAAATCCCAATTTTCTTTGAAAAGAGACAGTCTTCCCCCCAAAGGAGCTGCCAAACGTGAATCTGCTGGCAGCTGAAGAAACAGGTCATTGGGTCTGTTTACGAAAGGACTGACCCCTGCCCTCACCAGAAGTCTGAGCAGGTGAACTCCCTGTTCTAGGTCTAAAAGAACTTTGAGCCCTGCCCTACCACGTCTAGACCTACCCTAGACTGAGAATCATAAGCAGGAAATGTCCACCCCTTAGCAGGCCAATTTCTACTAAACTTGGTGGCTGCACCTGCAAAAATCTTTAACAGTTTGCATAGACTTAGCTTTGTCCTCCATTTTCTTTAAAACAGCTTCCACAGGCGAACCAAACAACACATCAGACTGTAAAGGAGCATCCAAAATCCTTGTCTTAACATGCTCAGCTAAATTCTGATCCTTCAACCAGGCATGCCTCATGAAGAACAGAGCTGGTAGCAGCCACCCTCGAGGAGGCCTGTACAGCATCAAAACCACATTGCAAAGAATGCTTACCCACTTGTTCGGACACATGAACCAAATCCAGCAACTCTTTACACTCAATACCTTCCGCCAAAGCATCCACCTTAGATTTCAATTGTGAAAGAAGGTAATTCTGATATTTTAACATGTGAAACTGACAATTCAAAGCTCTCATGGCTAGAGTGGAAGAAGTATACACTTTCTTTCCCCACCTATCCAAAGCCCTCGCCTCTTTATCAGTGGGAACAGGATTTTTAACCACAGAAGCTTTTACACCCTTAGGCCCCTGGGAAATAGTTTCTGGCCTAGTCCGCCCTTAAACAAATATTTATGAGCTTGGGCGGCACCCTGTCTGATCTATGAGGCTTAACTTGGGAGGAGAGGCAGGGTTCAGGGAAGCCTCTGCAAAACATCTTCCACCACATTCAACACAGGAGGAATAGCTAAAGGCCTATGCTGGGGTAAAACAAGAACTCCCTAAGCCTTTTCCAGCTGAGTCAGAGTAATCCACTTCCCATTTAAAGTGCTCCCTCATGGAGTGCAAAGTCTCTGAAAATGAAAAATCTCTGTAGTTGGCAGCTGTGAGTGGAATCATCCACATCAGAATCAGAATAGGTAGGATACTCCTGCAAATCTTCCACAGAAGATTCTGAAGTTACCTCACTGTTCAAAACTTGTGGAAACTCCAATTTCCACCCTAGGCCTCCATGAGGTTTCTGCTTAGTTAAATCTTCCAGAGTATTTATCCTTCCTGGCAGGAATTGTGCTTGCAGAACCTGTACTTGGTAAGTCAGTGCTGTGTCCCACAAGTTCATGGCTATTCTGCAAAGGGGTAGGAATGCATGCCCCCCTGCTTGTTTATGTACCACATGACAGTAGTATTGTCCGTCTTTATCAGTAGTTGTCCTGGATGAAATTGATCCTTGAAGGCTGTCAGGGCATTCTGAACAGCTACCATCTTTTTTTGTTTGATATGTAGATCCATTTGACTAGCGGACCTGCCCTGAATACATCTTCCTGACATATGGGCCCCCCAGGCATAATCTGATGCATCTGTTGTCAATGTCTGTACCCTGGCTGTGGGTCAGATCGTGAATGGCTGTCCCTGGTGTTGAGGTGACAGGGGACTTAATAATAGTCAGGACTGCAGCAATGGAAGACGAAGAACATCTCCTGTTGCAGGCAGGGAATGAGGGTAATTATTGCTTCCAGGCTGTGGCAATGTTGAGTCCAAACACTTTTCAGATACCACTGAGGTTTCCTCATATGCAGTCTTGCATATGGAATTAGCAGTATACAGGATGCCATGAAGCCCAAAGCCTGCAGAATTTTTCTTGCAGATAACTGGGTCTTTGTTGCCAACATTTTGAAATAAGTAGTCAGTTGTCTTTGTTTGTCTGGCGTGAGATAAGTCATCCGGGCAGCTGTATTTAAGCTTGCACCCAGGAATATTATCTCTTGAGAGGGTACGAGCTTTGATTTCTTTTCATTTTCTGTGTACCCTAGACCTGTTAGTAATCTTTTTACAAAGGCCAGATGCTGTAGTAGGATGTCCTTGTTCTCTGCTTGAATAAGGCAGTCGTCCAAGTAAGGATATATTTGTATTCCTCTTTGTCTGCAAAATGCAATTACTGGTGCCAGGCATTTTGTGAAGACCATGGGTGCAGTAGATAAGTCAAAGGGCAGTGCAGAGAATTGGTAGTGCATTGAGCCAGCTACAAATCTGAGGTATCTTCTGCATGATTGTCTGATTGGGACATGCAGGTATGCCTCTTTTAGGTAAAGTCACAAGCTTGCCTTCTTGCCCAGCATGGGCAGAAGCTGCTGCAGAGTTAACATTTTGAATTTTGAATTTTGGAGTATTCAGGAAGGTGTTAAGGATAGACAGGTCTTTCGTAACACATGCAATCCAGGCTTTGTCCTTTCTGGGTACCAAGAATAGCCTTGAGTAAAATCCTTGTCCCTGCTCTTGCTGTGGTACTTGCTGAATGGCTCTCATGTCCATGAGGGATGAAACTTGTTTTTGTGCCTCTGCCCATTGATTGCATGGCAGGTCTGGCATACAGTTTGGCCTTGGCAGGGTGTGAAAGTGGAAACTGTAGCCTTGAGATACGATATTTAAGACCCATTTGTCCTGGGTGATCATGTGCCAATTTTGTGGAAAAAAATGCTAGTTTTCCCCCCAAAGGAGCTGCCAGAAGATAAGTGCTTGGTGCTGGCAGGGGAAAGTCATTGAGACTGTTTCCTGTATGGCTGTGATTTTTTTCCTCTCTGCTTTTGGAGGTAGAAGCACCCCATTGTTTAGGCCTGTATGAGCCTTGGGGCTGTGATCTGCCTCTTTGTGGCCTGTCTGACACTGGAAAGGACCAAATCTTTGTAGGCCAGTTCCTGCTACATCTGGGAGGCTGTACCTGTAACAAATCCTTCACCGTTTGCATAGATTTAGCTTTGTCCTCCATTTTCTTCAACAACTCTTCTGCTTTAACACCAAACAAGGTATGTTGTAATGGGGCATCTAATAGCTTTGCTTTAACATGATTGGGCAGATTCTGTTCTTTTAACCAAGCATACCTCCTAATGACAGAACCTGTAACTGCGACCCTGCAGGAGGCCTCTAGAGAATCAAAACCACATTGCAAAGTATGCTTTCCCACTTGTTCAGCTGCATACAATAAATCCTGCATTTCTTTGTTTTCTGCACATTCTGAATTTGTCAACATTTTCTGTTTAAGCTGTGACATAAGATATTGCTGATATTTAAGCATACGAAACTGACAATTTAAAGCTCTTACAGCCAAGATAGCAGAAGTATAAATCTTTTTCCCCATCTGTCCAGGGCCCTGGAATCCCTATCAGAGGGGATAGGGTTTTTAGCAGTGGAAGCCTTGACCCCCTTGGGACCCTGAGAAATAGTTTCTGGGTCAGCAGCAAGGTTTTTGTAAAGAAATTTATGTGAATCAGGAACGCTGTAGTATCTTTCTGGCTTAACAGGAGTTGGTGGTAAAGACTCAGGAGACAGACTCTGAAAATTCATCATCTACAATGTCTAAAACTGGAGGAATAGGAAGGGGCCTGTGCTGGGGTAATAAAAGGAAGTCGCTGAGCCTTTTCTTGGATTCTGAGTAATCTTGGCTCTCCCAATGGAAATGCTCCCTCATAGTATGAAGGGTGTTCACAAAAGAATAATCCTCAGGAGGTGAGGCTGAAGGGATAGATTCTTCAGCATCAGAATCCTCATAGGGAGGAAGGAAATATTCCTGTTCAGAAGAAATGGAAGCCTGATCTGAAGATTCATATTCTATCTCTTGCCTAGGCCTCTTACCAAGAGGGGGATGGGAACCCCTGATCAAAGTAATTAGGTCTTCGGCCATTTTAAGCATCTGTTTTTTAGGCGTGGAGGCCTGTCCAGGAGAATGCTGTATGTGTTACTTTGTCTTTAGAGCTGCTTTAGTCTTTGCCTTTGAAGCTGAAGATGGCTTTACATATAACTGTGCAGGCCTGAAAACACCCACAGAAGCCAATGCCTGCTCAGCGGCTCTGGACCCATCTGAGGGAATAGTTTCCAAGTGTCCAATACCTTGAGTTTACAGTGGCCTAGTCGGCTCCACGTGGGAGTCGGAAGCGGCCTGTGGCTCTGAGGTAACGGGCGTCAGGGGCTGCGAAAGCGCCTCACTAATAACCGGCGATAGGCCTAACGGAAGCCTCATCGGTTTTGGACCTCGGATGCCTGTCCTTTTCTTTTTCTTTGCGCTTTTTATAAATTCCAGTAGTCGGCTGTTCCGACGGTATTATATAATTGAATCTTCTGCCAAAGTAATGAAATGCAAAATCGTACCGACGCTTAATAGTGCGTTGGTTAAATCTAGCACAAAACCGAAAACTAGCAACGTTGTGGTCAGGGCCTAGGCAAGGAATACAGTAAGAATGAAAATCCTTATGAGGTATTTGCTTCCCACAAGAAATACAGTTATTAACTTTTCTGACATCGGTCTGGAGCAAGAAAAAAGTTTCCCCAACGGGGTACTTAGCTTTAATGAAGACTTTGGATCTGAAATTCGAATTTGAAAATCTCAGGAGTCGGCCGACTGGCACTTGCGAACTGCTTTTGCTTCGGGCACCGCGCGGCAAGAAAGACTGAAGAAAATGGCGTTGGCTGCATCTTTTATACCCCTGGCGCACTGATGTCAGGGAGGAGGCAACAGCAACCGACGCCGGACCTAGACTTTGGAACTCGGGCCGACTGCAGGTAGCCTGCCAGCAGGATAACCCAATTGTAATGACTGCAACAGTGAAACACAATTAACATCTATATTAAGCATTTTCCATATTTCTTGCCTTCTCATCTGATCTTTCACCTTATATATATATTTTTTTTTTTGCATATTCAGTTGCTTGCTGATTTTTATCTGCTTCTGGTTTGGTTTCCATTCCCGTCCATAGAGATCCATGTGATATAACAGAAGTAAAAAGGATATATGTGAAGTATAATGTTTATGTTACTATAGCTTGATTACTTTTATATGAATGTAAACTTACCTATGTCACAAGTGATAATTCAATAAAGGTGCTTGAAGAAAAAACAAAGAAAAGCCTGTCATTTACTTCAATGTGTGATGCCAGACCTCAAAAGCTGCACTGTGCCTCCTGAAAGCCAGTGCACCCAAAAGTTCTACAGCCTCAAATGGGGATTCTATAATGGAAAATGAACACCAGGATACCTTCCCCTTTGCCACCCCCCCAACAGAGGTGAGCCAGTAAAGCTGCTCCATTCCTCCCCCTAATGCCAGCTCAGCAGGCACCTCAGCCTAGATTTGAACTTAAGTTGCATGTGTTACAGTCCTGACTTGTTCCTTCTAAGCTAACAGAGCTAGCTGGGTGTCATATATCTAAAGAATAGAATCAGTTCTTATTCAGGAGTCTGCCCAGCCACTGCCAAACCTCTTAAATGCCTGCATAATAGTAGAAATATATTTTCTGAATCTGGATCTATAACAGCTGAAAACTTAAGACCCGACTTTTTTTTTTTTTTGCGATTTGCACCTTCTTTACTTTTTGTTCCTGAACACAGATAGACTGCCTAAAACTCTTTCATCTCCCTAGAAATCCTATGAAAATAGATTAACTGTTAGGACAGTAGTAAAATGAAAGCATGTTTCACACTGAGGAGTGGCCAAATACCACTAGAATCTTTGAAAAATCAAGTGGCTCCATAATCAATCTTTTTAACTTTTCTTCACAGAGATTCCTACGTATCCCGTTTTGTGTAGGCTTGTTTTCTAAAAGTTTTGGAAAACTGGCAAAAAAGTTGTAATAGTACCAGAAGAAATAAGAGGCAGATGCTGCAAGACAGTTTTACACTTTTGGCTAATAGTTTTTTTTAATTATCTCATTACAACCCAATGACACCTCCTAGTGTTTTTGCAATTGCCTCCTAATGATGACTCAAGGCATCTAATATAGCCTGTTTGTATTCACATTAATAATTTCAAAATCATGCTATATACAAGTTATTAAAAGATTACATCTTAAAATGTACATGATGGGCAACACAATTACACTACTTGAGCTCTGTCTAGTGCTGCTTTGTCATAATCATATTTTCTAAATATCTCAACAACCAAGTAATGCAGACATAATTCAGCCTCATACTAAAGCTCACAAATGGATTAAGAAAATGCTGCTGAAGGTATGTGTGCAGCTAGTATGGTCCCTGAGATAATGTGAGTTGTTTGCAAAATATTATAGAAAAAGAAGTTATGTACTCACCATAATGTTTGATGTGTGTTGTCCATCTTTGCCTTTATTCTTACTAGGCTGGGTTCGGATCCGATCCTTGGATCTGTCTTCGGCCTTTATCTTCAAGCTCATGGCCCTCTGCCAGCTTGTGGCTAAAACCCTATCCCAGCAAGCATCAGAACCCTCTCCAGATCTTGTTTGCCCTAATTATAAGGCTGTGAATATTATAAAGAAATAACTAGAGGCTGATGAAGGTCAGAAGTCAAGATAATCCAACTGTATTGACTTGGTCTTCTAGGAGTAAAGAAGGAGAAGATGGACAACCACATGGAATGTTATGGTGAGTACATAACATCTTTATGTGATGTTGTCCTATCTCACCTTCTTTCTTACTAGGTTGGGACAGCGTCCCTAGCACATTGAGTCTCAGGTGGCTCAAGGGAGAATATTCCTCAGAATTGTGGAACCAAAGAGGTCCTATTCCAGGAGGCCAAATCAACTTTGTAATGAGTGATAAAGATAGGTGGCTTTGCCCAAGTTGCTGCAGCAAAAATTGTCAATTGGTAATTCAGCTAGAAAAGCGGAGGAAGTTGCAATGGCTCTTGTAAAATGGGCTTTGACTCTTTCTGGAATATGTTTATTATGAAACTTGTAGATAAAGGTTATACAGTCTTAAAGCCATTTAGAAAGTGAAAATTTAGAGACAGGGAAACCTTTCTTTAAATCTGAAAAAGAAACAAACAATTGTTCAGATTTTTGAAATTCTGCAGTGCTGTGAAAGTAGAAACATAATTGTTTATGTACATCTAGCTGATGTAACATGTACTCTGCCTTGTTTTCATAATTTGGGAAGAAGACTGGTAATTCAATTGTTTGATTCAAATTTGACTCTGTAGCTACTTTGGGTAAAAAGGAAGGGTTTGTTCGCAAGGACACCCTGTCTCTGTGGAAAAGTAAGTAAGGAGGCTTTATTGATAAGGCTTGCAACTCTGACACCATTCTAGCAGAAGTGATTGCTATCAGGAAAATGGTTTTCCAGATCAAAATTTTTAATTAGCAAAAAGATGCTGGTTCAAAAGGATGTAAAATTATAGACAAAAATGTATGTCCCATGGTGATGGAGGATCTCTTACAGGTGATCTTAATAACAAGGAACCCTTTAGGAAAGCTTTTCATAGTCTATGAGACATTATGTTGGAGCCCAAGAACCCTAAATGAAAACTAGAGAATGCTGCTAGTTGAACTCTTATAGTAGCTGCAGCTACACCATCACTGAACATTTTTGCTAGGAAATCTAAAATGGAACTGACCGGAGGAGAAAAGGGATCAATATGGTTTTGAGTAGCCCATAAGGAGAATCTCTTCCATTTACTTCTATATATATTCCTTGTTGAGGCCTTATGAGAAAATATTAGAATGCATTTAACTGGAGAGGAAAGGTTTGGAAACTTGGCTATTGTTGGAATTGGAGCAGCTAACCTGTGAGTTTGACGGTCTGAAGGGAATGTTCCTGACACATGAGTCAGAAGATCCGGAACCGGGTCCAGAATCCATGGTTCCACTCGAAGATGAGGTCAGAGGAAGGAAAACCAGATTTGATGAGGCCAGTATGGAGTGATAAGTATCAAATCCCTTCACAAGCAACTGGCTTTCTGAAGTACTCTGGGGATCAGTGGAAAGGGAGGAAAGGCATAAAGGAGCCCCGGGGCCAATCGTTAACAAGTGCACCCCTTGGAGATTCCTCCAAAGGGGATAAGGCAAAGTAGCATTTGGCATTCATGGATGCTGCAAAAAGGTTGCAGCAAGGCTGGCCCCATTTTCAGAAAATGTTTATTGCTACTTTCTGTTTCAGGGACCTCTCATAAGGCATCAGAATAGCTCTGCTGAGTCTGTCTGCTATAATCATAGATTTCCCCGGAATATGCGTTGCTATCAGAAAATGCTGGGAAGATGTTGCCCATTGCTATACTCTTAGGGCCTCTTGACAAAGGGGGTAAGATCTGGTTCTTCCTTGTTTGTTTATGTACCATATAACCGGCATGTTGTGTGTCTGGAATGCAACAGTTCCCAGTGGAAAGAGTCCTGGAATGCTTGCAACGCTAAAAGCACTGCTCTCATCTCTAGGACATTGATGTGCAAATGGGCCTCGTGATCCTGCAAAGTGCCCTGGATCGTTTTTCCCAGATAATGACCCCCTCCCTATCTGAGAAGCGTCCGTGGTCACTGTGGCCACTGGTTGGAGAAGTACAAATGGTCGACCTAGAGTCACATGAGTGGAGTAAAGCCACCAACGAAGATCCCTTTTGCAAGATTCTGTTATGATTATTTTGTGAGATACTGGCAAATCTTGCATTGACCATTGAGTGGATAGCAACCACTGAAGAATTCTCATGTGCAGACATGCTAGAGGGATCAAAACTATGGCTGCTGCCATGGTTTCCAGAGCTTTTAGAACCATTTTTGCTTGAACTTTCTTCCTCTTTAAAAGAAATGTGACCTGATATGAACTTGGATTCTTTCTGGGGGAAGTCTTGCCGTCATTTTTATTGAGTTTAATTCTGCCCCTATGAATACCACAAGCTGAAAAGGCACTAAAGCAGATTTTTTTGTAGTTTATTGTAATCCCTAATTGGGAGCAGAGTTGCATGGTTGTGTCTCTTGTTTTTATTAGCAGATGCCTGGTTGAGGTAGTTAATGGCCAGAGGTCTAAGTATGTAAATACCCGGAATCCTAGACGTCTCAAGTGAGCTGCTATTACTGGCATGCATTTGGTGAACACTCTGGGGGCTGTTGTGAGTCTAAAGGGAAAAGCTCAAAAATGGTAATGACTGTCTCCCACGTGAAAGTGCAGGTGCCTCCGGGATTGCCTGTCCATTTTTATGTGGTCATACACATCCTGGAGGTCCAATTATCTTGTCCCAGGAGTGGGAGTATCGACTGCAGTGTTACCATCCAGAACTTGGTCTTTTTTACTGATTTGTTTAGAATACTGAGATCCAGAATCGGTCTCCAGTCCCCCGTTTTCTTTGGAACTAAAAAGAATCTTCAGTAAGTTCCAGATCCTATTTGGTCTGGGGGGACTCCTCTGTCTGGCAAATTTCAAATTTCTATAGTTGCTCATTCCTTTTGACTGGGTGGGACATTGAGAACCTTTTGTATCGTGGGAACGGGGAAGAGAAAAGGGGATGGTGCAACCTCTGGATATGATGCTTTGTACCCATTTGTCTTTTGTTACTTGTTGCCAGGCTTCTGGGTACAAAGATAGGTGACCCCAGACTGCCTCCAGAGCTGGACAGGTGGGCCTCCATTCAGGAGCGCTGAAAAGGCCTACCAAAGAAAGATTCAATGTCTCCCTGATTCTGCAGACCCCTTCTGCCACATGGCCATCGTCTTCCATTATTACTTCCCCCTCTGCCTCTGGGAGAAGTTTCACTATGTGTGTCCTGAAAAGATCTCTGTGATTTCTGGAACCACATTTTTCCACTACCTCTCTGACCTTTGGGATAAGGTTTAGTAGGCATGGAAAAATGGACTCCCATTGCAGACAAAGCCTTTCCTTCCTGTTCACACCTGGTAAGTTTGTCTTTCACTTTAGGCCCAAATAAGGATGAGCCGTTGAACGGGGCATTTATAAAGGAAGATTTAAAGGGTTCCGCAAAGTCACACAAGTGCATCCAAGAATGTCTCCTTAAGGAAATTCCTGAACCCGCTGCTCTACTTATTCCATCTGCTGCATAAGAAATGAGTCTCATGGAGGCGTTGACAACTGAATTTCAGGTAGAGAGCTGACAGGATACCTTATCCGCGACCCCTTCAGTTACTGAACATTGGAGTGCATCTCCTAGCTCTTCTGTAGTCTTGTAAAATGAGTGATTCAGTGATCTGAGGAAAAAAGCCGCTGATTAGAAAATGCGCTTTCCATTTCTGTCCATAGTCCGAGACTCCTTTTTCTGAGGATGGACAGATGTCGTCTATGAAAGTTTTTTTCTTGGTGGCTGCCACCACAACCATTGCATCTACTGGAACTCCCTTAGATAAACCTTGTCTGAGGGGAAGGTAATAAAGTTGTTTGGCCTCTTAGGAATAGGTTCCACAGAATCTGGGGACTCCCACGCCTTCCGAGAAACTAAATCCATAAGTTCATTGAAAAGCGGAGACACCCAAGAGGTGAAAGGGTGACATCCAAAAGCCTTCAGGTACACTGACTCCTCCGCAAAAGGGTTGGTGGACTGCCAGCCGCCTCTCTGCTTAAACACTTTCATGTTGTCTCCCAAAGGAGAAATCATCAGGAGGCAACCATGGGGATCCTTCTGCCTCATTGAGATCCATATCAGAAGTGATGGACTCTTCAGGCGAGTCTAAATGCTTCCTCTTGCATAGTCCTTCCAAGGAACCTCCTCAGAAGGGTATTCTGGGGAGCTTTTGGAAGAGTGGGGAGTGCCCTGTGGGGCATCCTGAGGCCTAGGATCTCTGCTTCCCTGTGGATGCAGTGGTATAGGGGCAGTCAAGAAGCTTTAAGGGGAGGAATATCTGGACATGATTGTGCACCTGTCTATGAAGACAACACTCTCATCACCTCAAAAGCCCCCCATCCCTGATCTGAGGATATCCCTGGATCTGAAGAAGCTGAGGGACCCGCCCAGAACCAAAGACAACAGACCTGAAGCTACGGTAGGAGCTGAACTCAGCCAAGCCAAGGATCCAAGGGTTCCACTGAGAACAGATCTGGATCTTCCAACTCGGAAGCCAGGGGTCAGATCAAAGGAGGAATCGGAGCAGAAGAGGAGGATGCTGTATGATCTGAAGCCCTCGAGGTCAGATCTAACAATAACTTGGCCAGCGCCGATGTCCTTAACAGCCTCTGCACCACCCTATCCACATCGTTATCTGACTCCTAGAACATCGAGTTGAAGAGGTAAAGGATTTTGACCTTTACAAAATTGGAGATCTGATAGTATGGGAGATCAGTTCCAAGATGGGGGACTGGCTCCTTAATTCAACTTCAACCGGCACCAAACAAAATGGTGTCTGACCTGAAGAAGTTCTGTCAGATCCGATAACCTTCGGATCTGAAGAGGATAATTTTTGAATCTTTTGTGCCGGTTCCAATAAAATGGAAGAGGAAGACCTCTTCCCAGACTTATCTGACTTGTCAGACTTAGTAGAAGGAGATTTGTCAGCTTCAGATGAACACGGACCTTCTTCCAATGCCTCTGAGAAGGGGGTTTTCAACAGTCCTTTTAGGATTAACTTGTTTTTCCTCTCCAGGAGGGCTTTATGATTAAAAGCGTGAGAAATACAGCACAACTCCCGGAGATTGATGGCCCCCAGATAATAAAAACAAAGTGCATTTATCACTCAGGGGCATTTTCTTGTCACATTTCTCACATTTTTTGAAACCCATTGGTCTTCACTCTTTACCAGACATTATGGATAACCAAGGAAAAGAAAACAGAATAGAAAGTAGTAGTATTATTTTATTTTTTTAAGATATATAGCCAAGCTACACCCTCTGACTTAAATGGGTGAAGTTATACAGTAAGAAACAGAAAAGGGAACACACAAGGAATGGGGAGTGAGAAAACTCTCTAACTTAAACAGGCATTATCAGAACAAACAGGAATACAAGACAAAAGCCCTCTAAGTTAAATGGGCTGAGCTACAGTCCTCTAACTTAAATGAACTGTAACAAAAAACTATAGTACAAACACTTGTAAGAAAAAATAGAGGGAAAGACTATTTAACAGTGCACAAATAAAGCTGGGAGAGGGAGTAATAAGGCCTAAGGAAAGACGGCCAATCACAAGAACACCACACAATAGCGGAGAAAAAATAACTAGGCACTGATATACACTAACAGCAAATAGAGTAAAAATTAAAGTAAAAAAAAATCATAAAACAGGTAATGAAAAAGATACTTAGCCAGAGCTAACAGATGAATCACCTGATCTTGTTAAGCAGCAAACAAGATCTGGAGGGTTCTGGTGCATGCTGGGATAGCATTTTAGCCATGAGCTGGCAGAAGGTCTCGAACTTGAAGATAAAGGCCGAGACGAGGATCGGATCCGAACCCAATCTAGTAAGAATGAAGGCGGGATAGGACATCACATTTAATACTTACTGTGTTTGTTATGACATAAATATAGCATTGCCACTGCAAAGATTTGCTTGTGCTGAGCAGTTTGCAATTTATATTTCTTTAGCATCCCTTATGGCTTCATAGATAACATTTATTTGAAACGTGAGGCTATAACTTGATTTTGTCAAAAAAGCTCAGGATGCAACTCAAATCACCAAGATGATCTGAGGATTGAAATCATCAAATAATTACATACATTTGAGTTTCAGACTTCAAATCCTTCAGAAAATGTACGCTACACAAACCTTACTATAGCAACTAAGTTTATAACCGCAATATTTAAAATCTGTCCCCATTTTTGGGCCTTTGTCTCCCCATTTTGTCCAGATTTCTTGTACCAAGAGGTTGACAGGTATGGGATTTAATTATCGGAAGTTAAGAATGCAAACCTTCAGACCTCCACTGGAGTGAATGAGTTAAAGGTTGCAATATGTACACAATTATTAATAGTTTGCTCTTCCTCAAGCACAATAAGCAAGAGAGAAAAATGTACTTGGGGAATTCAATTCCCACATAAACGCTTCTGACTTTCACAGGGGCATCATTTATCCACAAAAATACAGAGAAAACCATACTTACAATCTGAACAAGAAACAACAAAGCATTTTACTAAGACTACTGAAGTACTAGGCCTTTACGGAGTTACAACGTTATGAAGCCAACTATTATTACTAAACTTTTCAATTTGTACAGGAAGAAAAGAACTGAAGTCGATGTATAAGTCCTCCTCTTTTCTAGCCGCACTGCCCTCTAATGGCAATACCGCAAGACTACAACTACCAGCTAACATGACTGTTGAAAATGCCTGCATAAAGCTAAACTCTACCTCATCTAGATATGCCAATACAAATATACAAAACTTGTAGCAATGAGCTTCATTTGACGCATGTAAACAATTCTCACTCTGGCTCTGCTATTAATTCTTAAATGCCAAAAGCCATACAAATATTCTGATGAAAGCTGCATGAAAGTTTATACAAGGTCACTTAACATAATATGCAATACAAAATAAATATCCAAAGAAACAACTTTCTTATTCCCATTCTTTAGGAAAAAGTTAACCTTCTGAGAGGAAGAAAACCTCCTTATGACACCCACAGCACCCACTCTACAAACACCATTCAATGTGGTACAACAAAACTTTCCCTAGAAGCTTTTCTTAAAGAATTTAAAAACCTCGTAACATAATCTTCAAACCATCCACAGATCATGCATTTCCCACCCCACCACCACCCATTTCTTTTCTAATTCAAACAAATATGACTCAAAGAAGTTGCTATTCTACTTGGAAATATTCCCAATGACAACTCTCCTGGATCTGACGGCATAAATCCCTGGTTCATGTATCACTGCAGAAATCATGTATGCTTTTCTCACCCACATACATAATCTACACAAATCATCATGCCACCAACTTGGAAAACTGCTCTAATTAAACCTCTCACAAGTAAACCAACCCAAATGATACCTCTCACTTCTGTCCACTGTCCATCCTTTCAACTCTGGTCGGACTTCTAAAAAAGATTAGCGGTACCATCTGCTCTCCTACAAACAGCGTGGATTTTGGCCTGGTCACAGTACTATGACAGCACTTTGGTCCCTAAAGATGATATCTTGCAAAACACTGATACAGGCCTCCTTACAAGTGCCCTACATTACCTATAGACCAGACAAAGATATTTGACATCACTGACCACTACCTCTTCCAAAACAAAATAACTGAAACTGGCATCAGTCTACACACCACTCCCTGCTTTAAAAACTTCCTCACTGAGAAACGTCAGAGTTAAAAAAGGAACCTCTCAATCAAAATCTGCTTCCCTGTGCCTGGCTTGGACACCTGAGACTACAAGACCTTGGGTTTATATAAAACCATCTGTGGATCTACAAAGTTGATATAAGCATTATTTATTTTTTGCACTTGATCTATCTCAAGAGTTATTAACAGTTCTGTGCTGCATTTATTGATTTGGTTGAATTTATCACCAGTTTCAGCCTGTGCTTGTTAAAGAAATGCCATCTGTTTGTTACTGTAATGCTCTTAGTTCATTTTAACAGCATTTTGATATTTCATAACCCCTCTAATACTGCAAAAGCTGTCCTGCGTTTGCCAAAGTTCTTCTGAGTTTGTCAAAATATTTCTAAATTTTTACAAAGTTTTTCTGTGTTTGTAGATATTCTCCTACATTTGTATACATTTTTCTGTATTGGGAACTTTTCTCAGAGTTTGTAAACTTATTTCCAATGACTCCTGATACTGCAGGAGTTCTGCCTTTTGCTGTAAAACATTTGTTACTGCATTTGAGCTCTAAACCAGTTGGTTTTACATTGAGTGTTTTTATTTTGCACTCTGGTAGGAGCAGAAGCTGATTCAATTCATCCGAGTTGGCAACTGCTGGTGGAAGGCTTACTACATGTTTATCTGATTGGCCTGAGGGCTTAACTGTGCAAAACTCTCTCATCCTGCTGGTATAAATGCCTCGCGTTTACACAGGTTACCCAGTATATTAAGCAAACCTCTCCAGTTTAAACTCCTCTATAGGAAACTCTCTCCATAGTCTCCCACTATTCACAGCTGCTCAATGAGTTGCCAGTTTGGGTAGAGGGCAGAACCACGTCAGGTTATTTAATAGTATACTACTAAACACTTTCACTTAGACCTTTTAAGTAACTCTCCCCTTCACCTTCCCATCTACTAAGGATCTGGTATACTGGATAGATGCTCCCCTGTCATCTCTGTTTAAGGCCTGGTGGATATGGGCATCTGGAGGCAGTATAACAACTGCCTCATGTTCACTGACAGCCATTTAATTTTAGAACATATAAAAAAGTGTGAGAGAGAGGTAGATACACACCGTCATTGGTGGCAATGCACTCACATACACACACGAAAAATGCAAACCACGTTGTCAGTGCTACACCCAAAACATTTCGCTACCAGCACTAAGGATTAAACACATAGATCCATATATGCGGTGGTACTCACTTGTAATCTACCCAAAACTCCAATACCTTCAAAAATGCATCTCTCAGTGGCCCCTCCACACAAAAAAGGTAGCACCTCACACAACACAACTATGAAAAATCAAAGTAGCCTCACTTCTAATCCCATAAGGCAAAACACCACATAGCCAAACATTCTAGTTATTGAGGATTCCACTGTAAGACATACGGATGTCCCCCTTACCAGGCTAAACAGAGAGCTCACAGTGAGCTGTCTGTCTGGAGCCAGGATCCACCAGATCACACATGCACTTAAGTCTTTAGACCGCACATTGCACTATGACACAGTCATAGTCCATATGGGTGTAAAAGACCTAAGACGTACCTCACTGGACTACATGAAGAGAGACATGATGGAGCTCTCTGAATGCGTGCCCCAGGTGGGTATGACTCTGAACTTACTGGAGAGACAGATTTGCATCCCAAGGTGAGTATGAATCAGCACTTACTGGACAGACAAATTCACATCCCAAAGGTTACCTCGTCTATGGAATAAACGTCCCATCTTCGTAAAACAAAGCCCATCCCTCACTCTCTTCAAAAAGAATTTGGATAAATGGATGGGGAGCAGTAAATTCACTCCTGAGGTACTGCTCATGTCTCTTATGGACAGAGTCAGTCTTAAAATGACTCAGGGCTCCTAAGACCTACTACCCTGGTACTAGCCCATCCCATATTTGGGGAATTAAGATATAATACTGTCATATCCTGGGGTATTATTGGCTAGGCTTGTAAAGGCTCTTCTGCCATTAGCCTAGTAATCACCTATGAATCTGTTACCAAAGGTATCTATTCTTGCCTATCCCTCTTCTCCATATTCATTAACAAACTACCTCATCTACCAATTATTCTCTATGTTGACAACATAGTCATTACCGATCAGGTCACACTCATATCAACATTCAATCCCAATTACAATCTAACTGAGATGAACTCCAATGGCTCATAAACCATAAACTACTTCGCAACAATTCCAAGACCAAAACTATGCTTTTTGAAACTCCACAGAAAATTTCGCCAAGCACCTATCTGACTCTTAACTATCTTCGACTTGTGCAACCATTCCAAAGAAACAGCCTCCACCTTCAAACACCTAGTATTATGTCTTGACTATTTGCTAAACTTCCATTTTAACACTGAGAGCAAAAATAGATACTGCCCTCTTATGGGCCCAAAAGATCTTCCCTTCTCTATCCCAACCAATCAGAAAAGGAGTCATCCTTTATCAGTTTGAATATGGACTTCCCACTTTCAATTCTACCTCCAAGGAAAAAAACAGCCACACTCCACACAATCTCTAACAGTATCTGTTGTGTCTTTACAAACTCACCTCTCTGCGAGCATCACTGTATCACTCTTGAAAAAGGCAAATGGCTACCCATAAAACAAAGATCTATAATGCAACTCAAAAAAGCATTTTTCATACAGTCCTGCTTTGAACAGGACATATAACCCAACACACTATCCTTATTTCCTTTTCCAAGTCTCCTGTCATGCTCTCTCTCTTAGATATACTGAAGACAACCCACTTTAGAAACTAATGCATATATTGCACATATATTCTACTGGTTCACTAGAATGTATATGTATGTGGGGTTCCGTTCAGAAGCTCGAAATACTGAAATCTCGAATTTCAGTATTTAGAGCCCAAGAAGCCGAATCCACATAATACCGTAAGTTTAGAAGCTCGAAATTCAAAACCTCGAATACCACAGGTTTTGAATTTCGCGCTTCTAAAGTTCCACTATGGTCATGTATTCAGGTAAGTTTGTGTGTGTGTGTTAAGGTGTTTGGGTAGGGGCCGTGGTGTGTGTCTTGTTGCTGTGATGTGTGTGTGCAAAGAGAAAGTAGCTTGTGTGGTGGTGTTTTGTGTGTGTTTGCATGTAGTGCGACCACAGAGTGAGAATATTTAAGTGGGGGGTCTGCAGGGGGGCTTACCCCCATGCTTTCATGTAGTAGAGTGATTGTGTGTGTTTGTGTGGTGGATAGTTTGTGCGTGTGTGTAGTAAAACTGCAAAATGCAAAACTTCTGGTATTGGAGGTTTTGAATTTCTCGGTTTTTAGTTTTCATTGTTTTGTGGATTCCACTTCTTGGGCTCGAGATACTGAAATTCGAGATTTCAGTCTTTCGAGCTTCTTAAGTGAATCCGTGTGTGTGTGTATATATATATATATATATATATATATATGTACACACACATTTTTTTCTCTGAAACTAGTCTGAACTACTCTGCCATTGCTTACATTTCTATATTTTGTTTGTTTGTTTAAGAGAGTCAAAACAGGACCTAGAACACTAACGGTTTGAATTCAGCAACCAGAACAAGTGAAGAAAGTAATAAAATTCGAATCACCACACTGTAAAATACCAGTTATTTATTAAGACACTCAATGTAAGCACTTTCGGGTGAAGTGCCCTTCATCAGACAATTCACAAATAAACTGAATCATATTTAAAACACAAAGTAGCCAGTCACAGTCAATATTGGGCCCTCCTCATCTTGAGGGCGGGTTTAATGGGAATAATCCCATTCATCCCAGATGGTTTGTTTCCACACATCTCTATAATCCATTTACTTTCATAGTATTTTGTCAAATTGCCTATGTCACCCCCTCTCCTGGATAACAATCTGTAACACCATAAAATCAAAGGTATGTCCAAGTATGTTCACTTACATGTTGATATAGAGCATTGTGGGTATTACCTGTACGTACTGCTGATAAATGTTGCAATATTCTATTTTTTAATTTACAGTTAGTTTTACCCACATAGAATGAATAGCAGTCCTTGCACTGAGCTAAGTAGACATCTGTTGTATGACAACCTGCATATGATGCCAATGAATATTGTTTACTGGGAACAGGATGGATAAATTGTTCTTCCTAATATATTTACAGGCTTTGCAATGTTGACATGGGAAAGTTCCCGGACATGTGATATTATTGGCACATCTCCTAGATCTCTCATTACACAGCAGATCTTTTAAGTTTTTATTTCGTTTAAAACAGAAAGTACAGTTGTGTACCTACCATAAATGTAGATGTTCGAGTGTATTTACTGTTGCAGTCATTACAATTGGGTTATCCTGCTGGCAGGCTACCCGCAGTCGGCTTGAATTCCAAAGTCTAGGTCCGGCGTCAGTTGCTGTCGCCTCCTCCCTGACGTCAGTGCGCCAGGGGTATAAAAGATGCAGCTGACGCCATTTTCTTCAGTTTTTCTTGCCCCAGATGTCAGATGCCCCCCAAAAGGGTAGGCTAAAAATATGTTTATAAAGCACGCATGCACCAAATAACATGTTTCCTTCATCTACAAGCAAATACACCACATAGGTTGTATAGAATAGAGAAGTACAGATAAGGTCCAGCAAAGATAAGGGGGATGGAGGGTGGGTAACCTGGACTGCAACAGTGAATACACTCGAACATCTACATTTATGGTAGGTACACAACTGTACTATGTTAATTGTGTTTCACTGTTGCAGTCATTACAATTGGGTTGAATCCCAAAGCTAAGGTTGGGAGGCTGGAACTAAATAGAATTAGGAGTGGCTATGAGGCCCTGCATGACTGCAGTGGCAAAGCCTGCCCTGCATTTGGAGTAGAGTGGCAAGTGGTAGTGCTTTGTAAAAGTGTGCACTGAACTCCAGGTTGCAGCCTCTAAAATGTCTTTGGGTTGGCACTCCTCTGAGGAAGGCTGCTGAAGTGGCTGCTGCTCTGGTTGAATGTGGCCTAATGTCCTTAGGCACTGATTTGCAATGTTGAGAATAGCATAAATGAATGCAGTGACCTATCCACTTTGAAATAGTCTGCTTTGAGATAGCCTTTCCTTGTGATCCTACAGCATACGCTACCAGTAATTGCTCAGCCTTTCTGAAAGCTTTGGTTCTGTCCAAGTAGAAGTGCAGCTGTCTGTGTATGTCCAAAGAATGCAGAAGTTTCTCACCCTTATTCTGTGGGTTTGGATAAAAGGTAGGCAAATGAATAGTTTGGCTGAGGGCCACACTGGACACTACCTTAGGCATAAATGTGGGGGTTGTCTTAGAGAAACCCTATCTGGATGGAAAATGATAAAAGGTTCCACAGCCATGAGTGCCTGTAGCTCTGAGACTCATCTTGCAGAGGTTATTGCTAGGAGCAGAGCTGTTTTGCATGACAAAAATTTTATATCTGCTATAGCGGCTGGTCAAACGGAGGCAGAGTGAGTTTTTCCAAGACATAATTGAGGTCCCATGCAGGTATTGGTGATCTCCTTGCAGGCCGTAAGTTTTTGGCTCCTCTGAGGTACTGCTTTAATAAAGGATGAGAAAAAATAGGTGGCTCTGTATTGTAATGAGCTGAAATGGCAGACACATGAATCTTAATTGATGAAAAGGATAGGCCTTTGTTCAGCATCTCAGTTAAGTATTGCAAAATCTGAGGGATATTTGGAACAACCATGTCAATTCCTTGTGCCTGGTTCCAAGCACAGAATCTCTTCCATTTTTCTGCATAAGATTTTCTGGTACTGGGCCTCCTGGCCTCCAAGATAGCATCCATCACCGCTTTAGAGAGAGGTGTGTTTTGAAAAGCTACATTATCCGCCATGCTGCCAGATTTAAGGTCCTGAGTTGGCTGTGCAGGATTGGATTGTTTTGTTGGGTCAGTAAGTGAGGAATTTGAGGTAATGTCCATGCGGGGCATTGAGTCAAGTTCCTTAGGAATGGGTACCAGTGCTGGCGGGGCCAGTCTGGGGCAATCTGTATCATTTTTGGCTTCTCTTGTCTGACCTTTAGGAGTACCTTGGGGAGGAGAGGCAGTGGGGGAAAGGCATATACTGCTAAGTTTTTCCAGCTGAAAGATAGAGCATTCACTTTCCATGCTTGCTTGTGATAGGCCTTGCAGAATCTCTGTAGTTGGCAGTTGTGAGGGGAGGCAAATAGATCCATGTCTGGGCATCCCCAATTCCTTGTTATCATGTTGAAGACTTGTGGATCCAAGTTCCACTCGTGGGGATCCATGAGGTTTCTGCTTAGTTCATCTGCCAGAGTATTTATCTTTCCTGGCAGGAATTGTGCTTGCAGATGTACTTGGTAAGTCAATGCTGTGTCCCACAAAGTCATGGCTAGTCTGCAAAGGGGGTAGGAATGTGTGCCTCCCTGCTTGTTTATGTACCACATGACTGTAGTATTGTCCGTCTTTATCAGTAATTGTCCTGGATGAAGTAGATCCTTGAAGGCTGTCAGGGCATTTTGAACAGCTAGCAACTTTTTGATTGATATGTAGATGCATTTGGATTGCGGACCATGAGCCCTGAATACATCTTCCTGCCATGTGGGCCCCCCCAGGCATAATCTGATGCATCTGTTGTCAATGTTTGCCTGGCTGGGGGTAAGGTGAATGGCTGCCTCTTGTTGTGGTGACAGGCCTTTGCCCACCATCGAAACTCCTGTTGCAGGCAGGGAATGAGTGTAATTATTGTTTCCAGGCTGTGGCAATGCCGAGTCCAAACACTTTTTAGATACCATTGTAGTTTCCTCATATGCAGTCTTGAATATGGAATTAGCAGAATGCAGGATGCCATGAAGCCCAAAGCCTGCAGAATTTTTCTTGCAGTTAACTGGGTGTTTGTTGCCAACATTTTGAAATAAGTAGTCAGTTGCCTTTTGTTTGTATGGCGTGAGATAAACCATCTGGGCAGTTGTATTTAAGCTTGCACCCAGGAATATTATCTCTTGAGAGGGTACAAGTTTTGATTTCTTTTCGTTTACTGTGTACCCTAGGCATGTTGATAATCTTTTTACAAACGCCAGATGCTGTAGTAGTATGATCTTGTTTTCTGCTTGAATAAGGCAGTCGCCCAAGTAAGGATATATTTGTATTCCTCTTTGTCTGCAAAATGTAATTACTGGTGCCAGGCATTTTGTGAAGACCCTGGGTGCAGTAGATAAGCCAAAGGGCAGTGCAGAGAATTGGTAGTGCATTGAGCCAGCTATGAATCTGAGGTATCTTCTGCATGATTGTCTGATTGGGACATGCAGGTATGCCTCTTTTAGGTCTAAAGTTACAAGCCAAGCCTTCCTTGCCCAGCATGGGCAGAAGCTGCTGCAGAGTCAACATTTTGAATTTTGGAATATCCAGGTATGTGTTTAGAATAGATAGGTCCAGTATTGGCCTCCAGGCTTTGTCCTTTCTGGGCACCAAGAAAAGTCTTGAGTAAAATCCTTGTCCCTGCTCTTGCTGTGGTACGTGCTGAATGGCCCTCATGTGCATGAGGGATGAAACTTGCTTTTGTGCCTCTGCCCACTGATTTTTTGGCAGGTCTGGCATACCGTTTGCCCTTGGCAGGGTGTGAAAGTGGAACCTGTAACCTTGTGACACTATGTTCAAGACCCATTTGTCCTGGGTGGTTAGGTGCCAGTTTTGAGAAAAAAGTGCTAGTTTTCCCCCCAAAGGAGCTGCCAGAAGATGAGTGCTTGACGCTGGCAGGGGGAAGTCGTCGGGACTGCTTTCTGTATGGCTGTGATTTGTCTTCTCTGCTTTTGGAGGTAGAAGCACCCCACTGTTTAGACCTGAATGAGCCTTGGGGCTGGGATCTGCCTCTAGGGCATCTGTATCTGCCTCTTTGTGGCCTGACACTGGAAAGGACCAATTCTTTGTAGGCCAGTGACTGCTAAATCTTGGAGGCTGTACCTGTAAGAAATCCTTGACTGCTTGCATAGATTTGGCTTTGTCCTCCATTTTCCTCAACACCTCTTCTGCTTTAACACCAAACAAGGTATCATGTTGTAATGGAGCATCTAATAATTTTGCTTTAACATGATCAGGCAGATTCTGTTCCTTTAACCAAGCATGCCTCCGAATGACAGAACCCGTTACTGCGGCTCTGCAGGAGGCCTCCAAAGAATCAAAACCACATTGTAAAGTATGCTTTCCAACTTGTTCAGCTGCATGCAATAAATCCTGCATTTCTTTATTTTCTGCACATTTAGAATATCAACATTTTCTGTTTAAGCAGTGACATAATGTATTGCTGATATTTAAGCATATGAAACTGACAATTTAAAGCCCTTATAGCCAAGGTAGCAGAAGTGTAAATCTCTTTTCCCCATCTGTCCAGTGCCCTGGAATCTCTGTCGGGGGGGGGGGTACGTTTTTTTGCAGTGGAAGCCTTGACCCCCTCGGGACCCTGAAAGATAGTTTCTGGGTCAGCAGCAGGGTTTTTAAAAATAAATTTGTGGGAGTCTGGAACCCTGTAGTATCTGTCTGGCTTTACAGGAGCTGAAGGTAAGGAGTCAAGAATCAGACTGGACTTTGAAAATACATCATCTACAATGTCTAGCACAGGTGGAATAGCAAGGGGCCTGTGCTGAGGCAGTAAAAGAAAGTCTCTGAGCCTTTTCTTAGATTCTGAATAATCTTGGCACTTCCAGTGAAAATGCTCCCTTCATGGTATGCAGTGTTTCCCCAAAAGAATAATCCTCAGGAGGAGAAGCTGAGGGGATAGATTCTTTAGCATCAGAATCCTCATAAGGAGGAAGAGAGTGTTCCTGATCAGAAGAGGAATCAGATGAAATGGAAACCTGATTTGAAGATTCATATTCTATCTCTTGCCTAGGCCTCTTGTCAGGAGGGGGATGAGAACACCCCTGATCAAAGTAATCAGGTCTTCGGCCATTTTGAGCATCTGTTTTTTAGGCATGGAGGCCTGTCCATGGGGCTGTTGTACTTTCTTATTCTTTAAAGCTGCTTTAGTCTTTGCCTTTGAAGCCAAAGTTGTTTTAACAAATAATTGTGTAGGCCTGAAAACGCCCTCAGAAGCCGATGCCTGCTCAGCGGCTCCGGACCCATCTGAGGGAATGGTTTCCGAAGGGCCAACACCTTGAGTTTCTGTAGGCCTGGTTGACTCCACGTGGGAGTCGGTATCGGCCTGTGGCTCTAAAGTAGCAGTCGTCAGGGGCTGTGAAAGGCCTCACTGAGAACTGGTGAACCGCCGACTGGCCTAGAAGAAGCCTTGTCATTGGTTTTGGACCTCGGATGCCTGTCCTTTTCTTTTTCTTTGCGTTTTTTGTAAACTCCGGTAGTCGGCTGTTCTGACGGCATTATATAATTAAATCTTCTGCCAAAGTAATGAAATGCAAAATCGAACTGACGCTTAATAGTGCGTTGGTTAAATCTAGCATAAAACCGACAACTAGCAACGTCGTGGTCAGGGCCTAGGCAAGGAATGCAGTAAAAATGAAAATCCTTATGAGGTATTTGCTTCCCACAAGAAATACAATTATTAACTTTTTCTGACTGGTCTGGAGCAAGAAAAAAGTTTCCCCAATGGGGTATCTAGCTTTTAATGAAGACTTCGGATCTGAAATTCGAACTTGAAAATCTCAGGAGTCGGCTGACCGGCACTTGCGAACTGCTTTTGCTTCGGGCACCGCGTGGCAAGAAAGACAGTAGAAAATGGTGTCGGCTGCATCTTTTATACCCCTGGCGCACTGACGTTAGGGAGGAAGCAACAGCAACTGACGCCGGACCTAGACTTTGGAATTCAGGCCGACTGCGGGTAGCCTGCCATCAGGATAACTCAATTGTAAAGACTGCAACAGTGAAACACGAAGAACATCAGTGTTTTGTGAGTTACAATTTATTTTAATCATCTGTGTGCAACATACTCCAGTTTTTCCTGATATCACAGATACCTCCTATGTTGTTACTATACTTCAAAGTTACTCAAACATGCTCACAAACCATCTTGTTACCAGTAAACAATATTCATTGGCATCATATGCAGATTGTCATACAACAGATGTCTACTTAGCTCAGTGCAAGGACTGCTATTTGTTCTATGTGGGTAAAATGAAGCAACCCAACGCTCTGCACGTACGGAAATGCACGGCCAAAGCATAGATAATTCAAAACACCAGAGGCCATCATAGAGAGTACATTAAGCACTTGTAGACATATATCAAGTATGATTTACATGAAATACTTTATTCAGACCGGTTTTGACTACCCAGCCTTCTTCAGTGAAACAGCATTACAAATAAATGCATGATGAAACTATATATACACACCCCAAACCAATAACAGACATGGTCCCACCCAGAAATAGCAAGTACTTAGAATATGTATATGAAACAATGAATGTAGGTTCATAATTTGTGACAATAATACATATACATATGTAAATAGCAAAATACATATTAAAAAGTTATTTGTACATATATAAACTGCATAGACACACACACACACACACACACACACATATATATATATATATATATATATATATACACAAAAGTGTAATATACATAAAAACCTATACACATGTATAAAACACAACAAAAAATAACACAATTATCTCTGGTGTCCTTCATATGCATACAAAAAGGATATTTGATACATATATAAGCTTATAAGCAAACTACATACATACATACATATATATATATATATATATATATATACACACACACACACACACATATATATATAGAACACCCCCGAAATTAACATAATAATCTGTGGTGTCCTTCATAAGTGGTCATTGAGTCCTGGGGAAAATAGCACTCCTAAATTAATGATCCAATATTTTTCTTTATGATTAAGGATAGTATGCCAGCCTTGTTGGTTACTCCTATCTCCAATAACTCTATCTATTATCAAACCTGAATTCAGCATTAGCGTGTTTGGTACTATGTCTGTATAGGGCATTCGTTTCCCTTTTGTTTCAGATATCACTTCTGTGTTCCGACATCCTGATTCTCAATAAGCGACAG